>NW_022995072.1:3889-33430 GCF_008704595.1 Diutina rugosa | reverse complement strand
CGCCGGCGGGGGCGGGGGCAGAGCCGGTGGCGGCTCCAAGCTTGTCGCGCAAGTGGGGCTGTTCGGGCACCGGCAGCGGCGACACCTCGAGGTGCAGGGTGGTGTCTTTGATGGGTTCGTTCATGGGCAGCTGGTGGTGGCGAGAGGACCGGGTGCGAGCGTCGCGGGCGAACTGTTCTTGATATAGTTGCTTAGCCCGTTGCTGTCGGCGGCGCTCGATCCGCTGCTGGGCTCCCAACCGGAGCTCGGCTTGTTCCATTTGTTTTAACCGCGCCTCCTCGGCTTCCCGTTTCTGCTTAGCTTCGAGCCGCAGCAGCCGTTTTCTCAGGGCAATCATCCCCGCAAGCTCCAACTCCTTCTTCTTTTGCGCGATAAACTTGCGCTTTTGGATCTCACATTCAAGCACGTTATCGACAAATTCCGCCAGCTCCAATAAATCGGCGACTCGCTCGCTGTCGTGCGAGTCTCGCTGACGTAACTGTTTAATCATCAACTCGAGTTCGTAGACATTGGCCACCACCAATTTGTATTTAGGGGGAGCCACATCAAACTGGTCGGCCCGGTAATGGAGATCGGGGAACCTGGGGGCGTGTTGTCGCTTCTTGGGTTCGTTGAGCTTGGGGTATTCCACCGTCCGCTCATAAATATAAGTGTCGTCATAAAATAATTGGAGGCTGGTTGACGTAATCCCGTCGACCTCGGTGAGCACCGTTTCGGGGCGGAGCTGTTCCAGCAGCAAGTTCAGCAGCTCCACCCACCGTCGGAAGTTGTAGTTGTCGCTAATGGTAGTGATTAACGTATAAAGCACCTGGAATTTGTCGGTGATCAGCAATTCGTCGAAGCGCACTTCATTTTGCGGGTCGTCGATGGGGACCACATTGCCGTCGTCATCTTCAGCTTCCGTACCTTTTAACGGAGTGTTTACACCAAACCATACTCTATAGATACGCTCAAAGTTGGCGATCAGCGAGAGTTTCTGGTTTTGGAGCAGCAGCATGAGTGCCACTTTCAATTTGGTGATAAACAAGTTATTCAGCAGCGACGCGTCGTAGTCATCGGTAACCATCAAAAACAGGGTCAGGGGGAAGTGGTTAAGCAATTCCAACTCGAAGATATCGACGTCAAAGTACTCGTCGGCCAACTTGACGAAACCACGACACTGGTAGAGCCACGACACCACGTACATGTAGGGCTCCAGCACCCGTAACTTCACAAGTTCGTCCGTCTGGAGCAGGCCGTGGTTGGGTAGGGTGATGGGGTGGGCTCTTATGAGCGCCGCCACCAACTCGGGCAGCCCCACCGTGAGCTGGTTCGCCGGGTGGGCCTCAGTGTACTTGGCAACCGGAGCCATCAACAAAGACAGGGACGATCAAAGTGAAAAACAAAACAATTCAGCGAGTGAATAATATGAGGAGAGCGACGGAGTATCAGTCAAGATCAAACGCCAAAAACCTCAGGCGGACGGGCAATAGTAGACGGGGTTGGCGGCTGAGATGGGAGCGACGCGGTGGGTGAAAAGTTGAGCAAACACGCGACCACGACAGCCACAGGTAGACAGAGAAGGGCGGGGTTGTGGAGGGATCTGTTGAGGACGAATAATTTTGGCATTTTGTTTACCATTAGTTTTTCATTGAATTGATTTCTTTCGTGTGAATTTCATAGGTGATTAGTTTTTCAAATTGTGGCTTTGATGGTATGATATCAAGGTAAACCAAGTGTTTTTATTTGTTAAGCTGTTATGTTTTATCTCTTTAGACTGTTTGAGTGTCCTCTGAGCCATCATAAATCCACTCATACTCTCAGCTTTGAAAACTTGTAATACAGTAGAAAAAAGTCAATAAATCCAGACTCAGGATATCTACTATAGTTGTCAGATTAAGTCACTTTCCCAGCGGGTGAAATAATTGTGAAATTTTGCCCCTGCCTTCATCGAGCTATTTGCACCGTTGTTCTCGACCTGGTGGAATCTATACCTGCTCAGGAGTTGTCGTTAGCTTCAATCGATTTGACGAGATCAGGGTAGCACTGTCCAGCCATCATTATAGCCACTGAGGCAGGCTCAAGCCATAGCCTCCATCACTCTAACTTACTTTCCCCTATTAAACTAAGTAGCCTCGAGTCTTCGGATCGGGGTCGCTAGTGGCTACTCCCGATGGTGGCGATTACTTAAGCAGGCGTTGTCACCCATCGCCGTGCGGAATTTTATCGTGGTGGTGCCGGTGGTGGCTCCACCCCGTCTTTTGTCGCCCCTCGACTCGCTCTCAACTACGACGAAGTACAACCAAAGGAATACATATAATGAGGGAATCCTGGTCCTAAACCGACCAGAATTAATCCAAAAATACCTATTCTCTAACCATTATTGCCTCTGGGTCGATCGGAAAAACACGGAGGCGAGGTGGGGCCACCCCTCGTCCACTTGCCTCCGCTCAGGAGAGGGGAAGGGAAAAGAAACGGCGCTGCCTATATAACCAATACTACCCTCTCGAACTTGAAAACCATATCACCTACCACATCATCCAAACCATCGAATCAATGAAGCCGTTCTCGTTATTCCCCTCGGCCCCGCAATCGCTGGCGGTGCCGCTGACCAAGACTAAGCCCACCACCACTCAAGGTCCCCAGGCGCCGTCGCCCAAATCGCCGGACCACGAATCAGCCATCGACACCATGTACTCGTTGGACTAATTTGATGTGGAAAAGAAGAGTCGTTGAAGTAATGTGAATAATGTATGTACGCCGTAATGAATGATAACGATCACCATTAATTTTCTTCTCGTTCTCGTACTTTTATGTAACGTCGCATTAGTGTGGGGAAACGCGTCTTGCCACTATGGCTACCAATTCAGTGACGACTACGGCCCCCATTGACTTGGACCAGGCCCGAGAATGGTGTCAAGAACTACTAAGACTTGAGGATGAAGATATCACAAGCTATTTGAACCAGTACCCGCTCCATACGCGTACCAGTATCCTCGAGTTGATTGAACCTCGCCAAGTGATTACGATTGACCCTGACAAACTGTTCCCCATAACGCTAGCATTCGGCAGTGTATACCCAGAAGCACTAGCATTAATTGTGGATGAAGACGTGTCTGTTTCCCTTGTGAAAAACCAGCTTTATACGGTATCAATAGCCTATTCTACGGCCAAAGCTAATGTCGATGTGGACGCGTTTCTTGCTCTCCACTATGGAATCACCATAACTGATGGCTTTGCCACTAAAGGTGACACTGAGTTGAAACCACTCCCACGAGTTTTGAACCGTTACTACGTCGATTTGGCCCAGTGGTACTGTCTGTGTCCTCACTGGCACCAACAAATAAAGACAAGCGATAATCCGTACCCAGTCAGTACACCCTGGGGACAAACTAAAATATTCAAGTCGATGCCAACGTGCCGTCACTTGGTGGCAGTGTTTATCGTCAGCAACAACTCCTCAGTGTACCATGAATCAAGAGAAGCCCATACTACTTGAGAAAGCTTGTGAAATCGTCATATCGTCATTACTTACTTACTTTTACGCTAGGTGAGGCTGAATACGCCTACGTACAGGTCAAACGAGCCTGGAGGAGGCACTGTCGCCCGGGGAAGCAACTGAGGGAGCCCCCGAAGCGACGGCGGCATCGACTGGGGCATCGATTGGGGCACTGATTGTGCCATTGCCTGGGGCATTGCCTGGGGCATCGGTTGAGATGGCATTGCTTGGGGCATCGATGGCATGGGTTGAGGTGGCATTTGAGGTGGCATTTGAGGCGGCATTTGAGGTGGCATTTGAGGCGGTAATGTCTGTGGAAATTGAGGTGGTGGCATCGTTTGCGGTTGGTAGTTATGAAATACTGAAGGAGTTGGGTCTCGAGGGGGTTTAGGCACCACTGCGGCACTATGATTATCAAGGATAAACGTCAATTCCCGAGGTAACACGAATGGTTTCGAGTTAACTTCAATCAGATAAAACTCCGACGGGTCTTCAATCTCGTAGACTGAACCAGGGACCACGGGCTCCATCTCTTTAGGCTTAGGATATTTCCGAGGCCGACCACGACCACGAGCTGGAGTGGTGGTGGTCTTGTTGGCCGGTTTTTGCAGTTGCGGCTTCGGTTTCGGTTTCACGGGTTTAGTAAATGGTTTCACTTCAATTTTCACCTCAAGTGGAGTTGGAGGAGATACCAACGTTTGTTGGTGATGATGCTTTTTCCAATAAGCGATGGCCGCTTCGTTTTCCTCTACCACTTTACTGGGGATAAAACCGGTTATTTGGTCCTGGTCAATCTCCATTGTCTCTTTCAATTGAGGGAAAAGTTTCACCACCACTCGATTTTCAGGCCGACGACACTCAATAAGTTTAGCCACGTGATGAGTCTTACCAAACAGGAACTGGACCCACCCGTCACCGGTTATACCTGAAACTGGGTTGCGGTCACGGTGGTACTTGCACAACGCTTCGCCTTTATCCTGAGCGAATTTTACCCAGTCATTTAAACCACAGGCGGCATGGTAGCTTCGAGTACACTTAGGGTGAGCACATTGGAAACAGGGGCCGGGTTGGCGACACACGGTACAATTGAGTTTTCTTTGTGCCCTCAGAATTTGCTCAAGCCCTTGGACTTTTCCATCAGCGATGGTCAATTCCTTTGGGAACATTTGGGCACAGATACGGTGACACATCTTGGTAGTAGTCAGCGGTAAAAGCTCAAAGAGAGAGTCTGTGGCCAAGGGCGTGTTTTCAATAGTGAATGGACAAAGCGTACACTCAGTAACGGTCACTTTTGGTCGTTTAGGGGTTTGAGTTTGAGCTTGTTGAGACGGTGTCAGTGGCTGTTTGGTGGTCTCTGGCAGTTTCCGCTTAACCATCCGTCTCACTGGTTGTGGCTTGCGTTCAGTTTCAGTTTCATCATCCAGCATCGGTGGGGTATGGTACTCGTAGGGGATACCCATAAACTTACAGTATAATTGATGGGCATTGACTTCCACAGCGTCCGCGGTACACTCACACTTCTTCGTCACTTTACCAAAAGGGAACCAGTCGTCAAGGGCAAAGTTAACTGATTCGGCTAGGTTATAACCGTAGTTGAAACCGGCATGGTAACCGTAGGGGAAGGTAATGATAAACTCTCCTTCACGATGGACAATACGATTCACTTCAATCCCTTTACGTTTCAAGAATTCCGGCAGTACCATATACTCTTTATGGCGTAAGAACTCCAGACAACTATTATAATCATCCAGGTACTCCAGTTTCATCACGTCAAAAAATGCCTTTTCCTGAGACTGGGGGATCAGATACCACTGTTTAGGGGCACCGAAATGGATATAGTTAATCAGATAAAGGTCCTGGTCTTCCAAGTGCCAGGCAAACGTCGCTTTCCAAAGACCAGCGTACAAGTAGGCGTCGTTTACCCCTGGTAATCGACGGTCCAATAAGTCCAAAATATTAGGTAAATGGGCGACGTTCCAAGGACCAAACTCATCGGGGAAAAGCAGACCAAGAGTATCAGCCCCGTACATTGGTTCCGCGTATGTAAGCGACCGCCAGTAAATCTTCTCAAGCTCCTGACACCGTTCTTGAGAGTATTCCAGGGCGTCGATGGTGAATTGGTCACGTGGGAGCGGTAGTTTAGCCTTGGCAGTGGCAATGCGTTGAGGTTCAGAAATATGAGGTTTATTCTCCTTCAATTTGGTCTTTGGTGGTTGGAAATTGAGGTTATTACTCAGAGATTTCCACTGCCAGATCGAGTATTTGCGCCCCTTTTCCATATTTTGCTGGTGGTATACCCCTTGGCCGTAACCATTGATATGTTGGACAATCGGGTTGCGGATAACAATGCCGTCAAGGTTCTGTTGCGTGTACAACTGCTGGACGCGTTTGAGCCAGGTGGTTGGGGGCACGATCTTGACGATCCCCAGACGCATTCCGTAGGGGTGGATGGCCTTGTTATATCGGTAGAAGTCGGCAAACTCTGCCTCGGTGGGGTAGAACACGGGCACACCCCCCACATACTCTCGGGGAGCGACGTTGAGGGGCCGGGTATCAAACATGGTGAGTTGTATATAGGGTGTGGGAGCGGATGCGAATAACCGTGCGGCTTGTGATTCGGGGTAGAGACGGCACGCGATATATATTCTGAAGGTGAACCTAAGTGATGAGTAGGAGAAAATTCTAATTCATTCGAAAATATTCTTTTACCTATAGTAAAAATTCTGAAACCGTGTTTTTATTTTTTATCTGAAACGTCTGTCATCAGATCACGATCAACCGTAAATTTCGGCTGTTAGACGAGAGAGTGTGAGACGAAATGGTCACTGTTTTTTTCGTAGCGCGTGCCCTGGGAGGGAGGAGCGACGCACGCACACACGGGGGGAGGGGCCATGGGACTTTCCACCTCACGTGACCTTACCCACCGTCCCCTGAGCAACTAGCCCTGCTCTGGCTTTCCCTAACGAATACCCGACCTCCACAGGTTTGAATTGATTTGTTTCATATGTCAAACAAGTATAACGTGACCCGATCCCAGCACGAGACCATCTCCAAGCTGCGGTTCGCCAAAGCGCTGGTGCTCACGGTGGTGACGGTGGTGATGTTTGCCCTCTGGGCGTGGCACGGGTGGTGGTCGTTGAAAGTGATGTACTACCAGCCGTACGGGCTGTTGATCAACAACTTGGTGTACGGTCCCCTCACGTGGTTTGCCCATATGGGGATCAGCTACCGCCTAGCCAAATGGCTTAACCTTAAGCTCTTGGACGATTCGATTGAGGCCGACTATAAGAAGTACCTATGAGTGTTTTGAGGGGTGTTTTGTAATTACTATGTGTCCGTACGGTGTTAGTGAGAGTATACGTTGTTTGAGACAAATCCAATGAGAAATTGATGTGACGGGATGACCACTGTCACAGGAGAATTTTGAATATTCATAAACATTCTCTATGATTCTACGAGTGACCTCTACCGGTTTTCCATACGTTCATGAGAAGTTATTGTCCATGATATAGATGTCATCCCACCATAGATGTCATCCCACCATGAGTAGCAATTCAATAGTATCTATATCACTTATACCATTGATGAGTCCTCGAAAACTGAAACTTCACTCTGTCTGAATTCAATCAAAGCAGTTTCAATTTCAAACTTCACCTTTCGTCTCCATCTTTTCCAGACTTTTGGTCTGCTGCCCCACGTTTTCTCTAAAGTCCAAAGACTACCAATCTGTAAATTATTCTCTTCAAAATCAAGCCACCCACAACTACAACCAACACCAACAATTTGAGAGCTTTCCCTGTTTTACCTTAAATGTTATTACTTCTAATTCCCTTATTTTTTTTTTTTTTTTGATTTCGTTTCCGTGCACGGGTCCCATCACTGTTGACGGTACGCGCGTCGAGGGCTGATATCGCACCGTACCTCCCACGACCAGAAAACCCTTTCCTTTGTTTCAGTTTCCATCCTGACTATTCGGTACGGGTCGGGATGGTGTTATTCAAACGCAAGCCGATCGAGTACGTGACCAAGCCGCTCCCCCAAGATGACACCACCGACGTCTGGCTTATCCCGCACACCAAGGAATGGTTCACCACCTACGACGGCTACTTGGAGCGGCTCGACTTCTACCGCAAGCGCCAGTTTGTGTGTGAGATCACCGGCAACTCCCAGCTTACCTATTTTGAGGCGATGGAGCTGGAAACCCGCGAGATCGAGGCTCTAGAGCGCAACTTCCCCGATGCCCTCCGCGAACACATTTTGCGCTTTCTCCAGTTTAATCGGATTACTAGGCTTGATTTGTTGATTGATAAAGTGTACCTGGAGTTCAAACACGACTATTTCCCGGGGGAACTCGTCTATTTGAAGGTGAAAGGGCTGGCGGCTCTGGACGCTAAACGCCGGGCCGTGGTACTGGAAAAGGTCCAGATTGGCGGCGACGTACCGGTAACTCGCTATCTAGTGAGACGGTTACAGGATAATGTCCCCACACAAGTCACCGCCGAAAATATTCTGCGAGAACGGAACCAGTTTACCAAATGGCTTATTAAGACGTTTATCAAGCTTACCGTATCGCGTTCTTCTCGCGTGGGAGCTCCGTGGGTGGTTAAGGACTACTACGCTAAGAAATACCGCATTCCTCAGACGTACCCTGAAGATTTACTCCAATACGCCGAAGACCACGCCGAGGAACCAGTGGCAAAGAAGAAACTGCATAAGAAGAAGGACCCGATGGAACAAGTGGCCACGGCTCCCTTGGCCCGCAAACTGCCCCGACCAGCGGATTTGGTGTTGCAGGAAGACACCGTGCTCGATCCCATGGCGGAACCGCGCCCTCGCGGTAAACGGTTCCAAGTGGGGAATATCGATCTCTCCGAGACGTTGCGGATTTGGCTGTTTATCAATATCTTCCACCTGGCACTACACTTGGATGCAATTACATTTGACGACTTTGTCATAGCTTTAAGGTGGAGTTTACCCCAGTTTAAGGAGTTTGGCAATTGTGTGTTACTAGACGAATTGTTTTGTGCGTTGCTAGGGGCAATCATCTCCAACGAAGACCGTAAGAATAAAGGTCTTCTAGTGACCATCCCCGAGATTGAAAACGATGATGACAACGACGAAAATATGGATGAAGATAACGACGAAGAAGATAACGGCGAAGACAATGAACCTGAAGCCAACGGCAACGGCAAGGCTAATGGAACGAAAACTACCAAAAAAGCTAATGGAACCGTACACGACGATAACGATGACGATGACGACGTGGAGATCCAGCGGGAAGTGGTGGACATTGCCGCTTCCAGTGAAGTCGAAGAAGAGGAAGAAGAAGACGAGGAAGACGTCGAAGTGACGACACGCACTGGCCGTAAAAGAGGACGTCCGCCTAAGAATAGCCCGCGTAAAAATCTCCGCGTGACTCCTTCATCTCCTTCGCCTACACCTACCCCCGCTCCTGAAGCTACTGACGACGACAACGACGATGTGGACCACTATGCCTTTAGAGCGATGAACAGCAAGGGACAATGGTACGATAAGATCCACAAGCGGCTGTTCCGCGACGGCCAGTGGCAGTGTGGCGTCATCGGCGTGCTTTCCGAAGTTAAAGACTTGCCTCAGTATGCCGACGTGTGCCTTGAAGTGTTCCATAAACTAGCACCTAAGCTGGAAGGGACTCCCACTCCCAGTCGCGTACTTGAACGGTGGTACCGTGACGTCGACCCCGGCCTCAGAGTGAAGATCTTGGCCATTTTTATTGACCTTCTTTGTACCGGTCAAGTGGTGAGAGCCCGGCTTGAGTTTTGCTCGGAAGAAGGTACTCTACTCCGTCGTCAACGTATTGACGTTACTAAGGAGACTAAAGCTCTTTTAGAGGAAGCCAGCAAAGTGTGGGACCAGCTTGTGGCCAAAGTACCTCGCCCTGACAAGTTTAGCCACTTATCCACTGATATCCTCGAAGCCGAGGAAGAATTAGCGAAAACCGATAAGGAATTTGCTGGGCTTTTAAAACAGAGACAAGAGATGTTCGCCAAAGTTAAACAACTTCGAGCTACCAAACACTCACTTGAAAAGCGGATCATGGAGCTAGATTGTCAGCGGGCAGAAATCTTAGGTAAAGACCGCTTCTATAACCGCTACTGGTGGTTTGAAAACAGTGCTGCCACTGCTGACCAGGACGATCCTGAAGATAAAGACGATGTCGGCCACGACGACGAGTTCTTAGAGGAGACTTACCTTATGGGTACTCTTTGGGTTCAGGGACCCAGCCAGGGTGATTTGGAGAAGTATGGTGGCGTGTTAGCCTCCGTTAAGGGCGAAGGCAACACCGATGATCTTGTTGATGGTAACCTGTGGGAGTATTACGACGATCCAGAAGACATTACCAGACTCCTCAAATGGCTTAATAGTTTGGGGTACCGCGAACACCAGTTGAAGCGCGAGTTGGCGCTGATAGCGGAACAACTTCGGGCGGCGATGACGGCCCGCAAATTGGCTCTCGCTGGCCCTTACGATAAGTTCTCCGAACAATTGCGTCGGGTGGAAGAAACACTTAATGAGATTAAAAATACCGTACACGTCATTGACGATGACGACGATAACAATGAAGAAGACGATGACGTCACTGTGACCCGTCGCCAGTCTCGTCGACAAGCTAAGGATGACCCCATTGATGTGGATGACGACAGTTACGAAGATCACGATGCCAACAGTGACGAAGACGACGATGACGATGAAGATGGCGACGAAATCGACATTGAAGCCGCCATCAAAAATAAGCGCTCTGACGAACTCGAACAGGCCAAGTCCTTCTTACAGGAACGCTTAGACGAGGACCGCGAAGTGGCGCGAGTGATGGAGTGGGTCAACTCCGCCGCCGTCGACAAATACGGTAAATCGCTTTACGAAGGCGGCGACAAGCCGGTGCTGAAGACGAGAAAGAAGACGACGAGAAAGAAAACATAGTGTACAATAATGCGACGACAGTTATGGATGAAAGAACTACATTAGGTTCACAGTTCAGACATGATTCTGTAGACGGTGAAAATGTACTCTATATAATGTGCTGGATATGACGAGCTCTGTATGATGTGCTGGCCACACGATTGGTAACAGTGGGACTATCGCCTTAAGCACGAGAATCTACTTCTCTTACTGTCTATCCTATCTGCCAAATTTCTTCATATTTCATTTGATAACATTTGAATTCTATATACACTATTCGTCCAACGACAACACCGATTTCTGCGACGGCAACGTCATCTTGGCGAATTCTTCCTTCGCCTTGGCTCTCAACTCCAGTTCCTGGGCCTGAGTTAACGGCACCACCACCTCATTGGGCGGGACAAACGAAAACTTACCGAAACCAAACTCACGGTCCGACATCTTCGAAAGTACGTAAAGCTGGGCTCTGACGTAACCCACCAAAGCTTCTAAGTGGCGCATGTCGATGTTAGGGTCACCATTGAAAATGTTACGCCACAACGCTTGCGCCAACGTGATGTCGTCAGTAGCAAGCCCTTCGTCATACAGCATCACCAGCCCCAACAACTGGGCGTGGTAGTCCTTCTGGTAGTTTTCGATGATGCGGCCGGAGTTGATCTTGAGCTCCTCAGACATTCTCAACTCCATATCCTTGAAGATACGGTCGACAAGCTTCTGCTGGTAGTTCTTGCCGTACTTAGCGGGCATCGCTCTCATTCTCACCGACAAAATCCAGTAGTGCAACGCTGTGATCTGAAACCACTGACTGAACGACTTGGGGAGGCCCAACGTCTCGTAGTAGAACTTGGCCGTCTCCAGCATCGGCTCGTCCGGGTACACGAGCGCCTGCTTCTTGCACTCGCCAAAATACCACGAACCCGCCACCGGCCCTGCCCGCAGCCGGTCCATGTCGATGCCAAACACTTTGATGATCCCCTGACCCAATTTTTGTTTCCATCCGCTCATCTTGTAGTTGGGGTCTTCCAACTCGTGGGGTCTTAACGGCGTCTGCTTTTTGGGCTGTCTGGGGGGCTTTTTGAACTGTTGCGGGTGTTTGGGCAAATGGGACTCCTGGGCCAACTCGGCGGGCGCCTCGGGCGTCTTGGCCAGCGCCTGGCGGAGCGCCTGGCGGGTGGCGATCCCTCTGATTTGGCGACTAAGCATGGGGTGGTACGGGTAACGAGAGTGCGACCGATGAGACAAAAGACGTCCTCTCCGGATATTACTTTTAGCTTTGATGGGAGTGGTGGAATGGAAATATGAAACGATGATTGCTGTTAAAGAGTGACTAAAATGGTTTTGCTTTCTGAAAAGGTTTCATTTTTTGATGTTTGATGGTTTTTTGTATGACTTTTCAAGCTTAAGGTAAAGAGTGAAATCGTGTGAAATATGGTGGAATAATGTCATACGACAACTGAACTTTTGGTTCTCTCTTCTAAGGGAGGGATGACCTGTCAATTATAGAGATCATTCTGAAAGTTTTTCGCTGGGAATCTTGTATTTGAGTGGGTGCTGATGAATGGCCACGCAATCATTGGAGCAGACACTTTCTTAACTACCAAAGTCAATTATGTTGGAAATATCGAAAAGATACCTTAAAAAGGAATTGACATGCTGGGAAATGAACCAATCAGACCAATTTGAGTACCTCTTGGCATCGTTTCCTTAATTGATCTGCGGCTCCCACACTTCAATGCCAACACAAGCAATTGGCGATTACTGGATTCTCTAGGAACCCTACGGAAAAATAAGGTCGACCTCGGAAATTGTGGCGAATGCCTCGATACCGTAATTCGCAGTATGGGCCCCGAGTACGCCGTGGAAACTCTCTAGCCCCTTTGTTGGAAAATTGCCTGGTGTAACCTGAAGGGGAGTAGCGGGTCGAGAATGCCAAGTCTTCACCACAAAGGACTGCTTCAGACCAATTACTACGAGGCTTGTTTGCTGATTTTGAGGTGGCCATACTGAAAAAATTAGAAGGACATTTGACCGAGACCATCGCGGCTTAGTTTTTCTACAAGCCCGATTACCAATTATTTGATTACGTGTCTCAGGCCAATTGGCTTGGGGGCACAATGTGGTTGGTGAGGGACTTCCAGTCACAACCAAAAGCCTGACGCAGATGTTTAGCAAATTACAATTGGTTTAGGTTTGGTGGGAATTAACGATTGGCTTATAGGATCTCGCCCGAGACACTTTTCAGATGGCGCCGATCTTTAAAGTGTAGGATCGGCCACAGCCTTGCGAGAAACATCAGTGCAGCAAGATTTTTTCAATTACGAAGCCGAATTATCATTGGATCACCATTTGCAATTCGGTAAATCGGATTTCGTGACAGCAATGCTGGAGGAAATCCGCCGAGGTTACATCGCCGATTTTGCGGAAGCTGTGCTAGGGCCTATTTACTTTTAGTAAAGGAACAGATTACTAAGATCAAAGGCGGAAGTGCACCATTATTTCATTACCGACCACAAATACGCCCGCCACAAAAAAAAAAAACAGGGCAGGCAATGTCCAGCGACATCGCCGCAATGATTTAGGTCATGTCACAGTGTGGTAGAGGAGGGGGGAGATTCTTTCATAACCCCAATTACGTATATTTTTTTTTTTTTTTGTTGAAGGCGTTTCTGCCTCTGGATATTTAGGACGGACTCCCGGATCCTTTCTCCTCAACAGAGAAATCGTATCGTATAGCTTACGCGCAAGGTGGCATGTTTACGACGGTTACGTGTACACCCCCATCACATATGAGACACCCGATGACAAGTTTGTTTTGGTGAAAACTAACCCCCTCAGGCTTGGAAGCGGACGTCATGAGGGGTGCTGCTCTAAGCATCGTTCGCTGTAGCTTTTGGGCACCACTGAACCACATTTGTGTTCGTTTCAGCGCCTCGCTCGGTGCATCCGGTGCCACAAAATCGGCGAAACCCCGTGCGTTGCACTGGTTGCACAAATCGCCAGACAAAAATATTCATAACTGGATTAAGGGAAAAAAGAGGTGCGTGCTACGCTTGCATCTTAGTAAATTGGTCTTGCTATCGTTGTTGGAGAAAAGCTAATTGGTCCGTCTTTTTTCTTTCTTTGGGACTATTGCTGGGGCGGTGTCCACCTCTAGCCTCCGGAGTTCCGTGGTAGTGTATAATGCCTAGGGACGTGCTTCTCTCGGCTCGGGAAGGTTATGCCTAAATCGCTCGAGGCATTAACGACGACTAAATCGATCAACCACCACCACCACGAAATGATAGAACCCAAATCTCGGGTATCGCCCATCGCCTGGTAGCGCGACAATGTCTGCGGAAATGCTAGTGGGGGAGACTTCCTGCGTGACTCGCCCCGGAAAACTGGGTTCTGTGTAGAAGTCGCTCAAAAGACATATCCGCTATCATTGTGAACACAGTGACGTATTTTTTTCTGGACCTGTGGCGGTGGGTCCTGGACCATGGGCTCCGTGACTGTGCAGAGACCCCCGGCTTCCGACCCACCCGATGTCGAAGGAGATAGGCACTATCGTCCTATCTCGATAGCCTACCAAATATCAGAGATGGTGGCCTTAGTTTCACAGTTTGGTGGCTGGTGGTGGTCGTCGGGTGGGCTCTCCTCGTTTTCACGGTCACGAATATTTTTTTGCTCCGCTTTCTGGAGAGAAAAAAAATAATTGTGACATGCGCAGCTGCTTGATTAACCTTGACGTGCACATTTTAAAATTCGCTACGTCCTTGAAGCCGTTGAAGCACTATTTCCGCCAGTCGCCGATAGGCCCGCTGAGGCGTAATGCAGATTTTTGCAGCGGCGGGGGCTGCCTGGGGAAAACAAGATAAATAGCCACCCAATTCCCTCCCAATTTGCTCTCCAGTCTTGGTCAAAGATTCACTGTTTCGGTTATTCGGACGACGGCTTCATTGCCTCTTATCCACCTATGTTTGCTTTTACTACAATTGATCCTGTTTTTATATAGTCGTTAATAAAGTTGTCTATCGCATTCCAGTGTAGAGCCAAAGCCTGGTCAAGGGAGACGGCCTGTCACCCTGACAGACAGACTGTCGATCTACGAGATTGTCTGGACCCAGATGGCATCTCAATCCAGCCCCTCATTTCACCGTAATCAGCCCTTCGAGTGCGGTTACTGTCGGCATCGAATGCAGTCATAAGCTTACTTTGGTCGCGAAAGAATGGGTTGTATTGCATCTCGCTAGCGTTGCATTCGTCATAAGCCCCCCGCCAGGCGGATGTGTTTGCTGTCCCCCAGCCATCGCCTGTGCCCCCATCCTCGCTTCTGCTACTCTAACATTACTTCTAGTAATTAACCGCTGGACTGAGTGGCTCTCTCGCTGACAGCTGCTCCTTAAAACTAATTTCGGATAGCTCAGGCCGAGTTCCGTTGGTTCCGAAAGACTATCAGGCGATCTGAGACTCGGGACCAAAGCGGCAGTATTTTAGGTGCTCGTCGAGCATATCCGTGGTGTTGGCAATGCTGCTTTGCGGATCTCTGGCGGATTTGTCTTAGTGGGGGAAATAGAGGTTCGTCAGCCCCCAAAATGTCACCCCCCACCCTGGGCCCAATGTCGCCAGCAAAGATCCCCCGTTTGCTGTTGCATTTTTTTTTCCTCCTATCTTTATGTACGAAACCAGGTGTCGCATGGTGCGCATGGGCCAGGGCCACCTAACCCAGCTTCAGAGGCGGATTCGCCCCCACTCGGCGGATCTGTAGTTGTGGTGATGGGAAGCAAGCCGATCCAGAGATATAAAGACGATGAACGTCCCACGAGTTTACTCATCAGCCACACACTGAAACTCACAAACCACCAAATAACTACCAATGTTCCAACTATTGCCCAAGGACTGTGTCGTCGTCACCAACGACAAGAAGGCGTCGATGGCGTTTGAGTACGAGCGGATGGGGATGCTCAACGAGCTCCATCGCAAGCGGAAGGGTCTTTGAATGCTGTTTCATATCTCCACTTTAAGCTGGTTATTAGAGGTGGGGCCCCCCTTCATCGCCGAGAGCCTGTCGACTTGGTTGCTTCATTTACATATTATACGTCATAATTATACCACAATATAACATAGATTAATTTTACCAGTCCATTGTAGCTATGTTAGCGCTGTAGATCTCGAGGCATGTCAAAGCGTTTAAGCCACCTAACGCGATGCTAATCGATTCCCGATTAGGGCGAACGTGGCTCAGTTGGCGTGGGAAAACTCGCGCTCGACGTTTGCTCCTGAGGCACACGCGTGCGTGGAACCTGATTCCTCCTCCACCCACCAAGGCTAACATTTATTGAGCCACCTCACTAGCCACTTCGTATTCCCTCAGCAAACTTTCATGTGGGTTCACGAATGACCACCATACAACCTGAAAAAAAAAACTGCCACAGAACTACGAAGTCAAGAATGACTACTGTTGTCAATGGATAGCCAGACAAAGCCAGACACTGCGGGTATCAGCCACACTATGAGACACTCGGTGACGTGGAGAAGGCGGCGGATAACTACCCCCTCGCCACGCCGGCGATAGACGTCATGGCCCGTACCTGACGAATGGGGTGATTCGCTGTCAGTGCAGGTGTCACTTATCCTCAATGTCGTCAGCGAAAAAAGTCGGTCCGAGAGCATCAGAGGATTGGCGGGTGGGGGCTCCCGCGGGCCCGAGTCTCGAGCCGACCCGGGACGTGGGCACCGCGTAGAGCAAGCTAGTGAGGGGAACCGGTGGCTGAGGTGTCCGCCAGAGTGGGGGACATGAAAAGCTTAATCCTTATCGATGCAAACGCGAACCTACCGTTTCGGTGGCCAATGCCAAGTTTCGTCAACGACACCTATTGTCGGCTGCGGGGACAGATAACAGCGTAATTACACCAGATAGACTATCGTGGCTTACGGTAGCGAGTGAGCACCGCCAAAGCTCTTAATTCTGGTTTTGGCGACAAGGTTATTTTTGGTACGATGTAGTTTCGGTGACGCGCTGACGCGGTCTCGGTGTCACATTGCTGTACTCTCGATGACTAGCTTGACGCGGTCTCAGTGGCAGGTTGCTTTCCTCTTGGTGACAACCTCAGTCATAGACACAAGCCACCGCTGCGAGGACCGCTTCCGCGGAAAATGCCATTTGCCGCCTCGAGTATTTGCGACCGGCACAATCGTCGTCTGCGAGATGCCGCCGACAAAACCGCCAGAAAAATCTCGTTTACGGGGACGCTGCACCGCCGTTGACGAGTCCCGTAAAATACGACATCGACGACACTGGGCTTTTCCCGTCTCGATGAACTTACCACCCCAAATGGGCCTTAATTGTTTTAGTCATTAGAGTTTTGGTGTCGGAGTACAAAGGTTATTTCCGTAGGGGGTGTTGCTGCTGGTGATCAATCGGGGATAATTTTTTGTGGCGTGTTGGTGGCAGAGGATCGCCGAGCGGGTTTTACGTGGTATTCGCCGTGGGGGCGCAAGCGATGGGGGGAGCACATTTCCACGCAATACGTATTTCCTCGCATTTCCTACGCGATGACGTCAGAGGCAGATGGGAGTTTCGATAAGGCACGACATTTTCTAGCTTATTACCCGATTGGGTCGAGGAAGCTGGGAAAAACGGGTTTCTGTCAAGGCACGGAAATCGCACCGCTTATCCGCTGTACGACCACTTATCCGATGACAGCATTATCCGCGACCGCGGAAATACCCCCAGTTTACTAATGCCACAGACGAGTCGACAAGCCTTAATCAGAGGTATCGGTTGAGAAGCAAAGCCGACCGTGTGGGGGCGACCCAGCGTTGCTACCAGGCGGAGTATGGCCGCCTCCACGCACATCTGACAGAGCATGGCAGAATTAGGTATTCATGTAAGACGTAGACCGGGATAAGAATTAGCGGAACGGGACGTGACGTAATCGGGCACAGGCTGTTAGGGCCTTACTCATTGCTTCGGGCGCTGCCTTTCAGGCTACGACGAGCGCAAAGATGACGCTGCATTTGCATTTTGCGGCTGCAAATCGCCAAGGTGGCCACCGCCTTAGCGCAAGCATCCGCCGGTGTCAAACGCTGATCGATAACGCACCGAACGTTGGGTCGTCTTGGCGCTGTCAAGTAGGAAGGTGGAAACCAAGGAAACAACATTAGAGGGTGTATCTCATTAGTGAGCTCAGAGAGTAGCACTCAAAGCACACCATACACTTCCCAGCTCTTCTTTAGGCTTCTCTTAGTGTCACTGTCACCGTCAGCCTCTGTGATTACCAAATGACCGAATTATACAAAAGCGCGATCGATGACATCAACGTACGAGTTTGAGCCACCCCGCCACCCGCCACCGACACGAGTAGCCAAATCAAGCGTTATCCCCACGTTGACGGCCAATAACTGCACGGCAAAAGCTTTATGCCCAAAGGGGTGTATTTTTGGCTAAGTGCCGTGGCAATTGGTCCGCCTCTAGGGTGGCTGCAAACGCAGGCAAAGCCCTGGGGCCCATGTGCCAACCCTGGCGCAGCAAAAGCAATTTTGCCGGTAGGTAGCCCTAATTAGGCCTTAAGCCGAGTCAAATCACTGATTAGGCAGCACACGGAGATGGGGTACAACCTGTTAACCGTGCAGAGCGTCATGTCGTCTGCTGGCGTCTGCTAGGCTCTGCACCGACGCCTGAGCTCTCTTTTGATCGATTAGTAATTTAGCTCGAGTGTGGGGGAGTGATACTCTTTAGGGCGGTCAGCGACAGCTTGACGTTGTCATCGAAAAAGGTGTTTTGTGGACCCAGGGGTGACCTGGTGGCGCGTTTGTGGAAGGGAAACGTTACATTGGGATTCAAAATGCAATGGAACCCAATCGAAGGCATTCGAAGGTGTTTTTGGAAGCCTGCGTAGCAAAGTTTGTGGACATAAACTGGTGGAATTCTGTGACCGTCGCGGTTTGGAACTTCGATGGCTTATTGCGCCACGAGATTAAGGTTTTGAGGAATAACCGAAGCTTCTTTGAATGACATCATTTCAGTAACGGTAACTGAAATCGATTTGACAACCAGAGGAAGAGTCCTGGCTATCCGAACCATCAGCTATTCAACAGTCACAATTGACAACATCAGTCGCACCCACCAAGTAACAATTAGATCAACGGACTGCTCAGATTCAAACCACAACCCATCAATTCAACCAACAATCGACCACCATATCATTTAAGCCAGTATGTGCTTGATTAAACTCACTTACAGTTATTGCTGCACCGATGTTTTTATCCAGGTCTTGTTGACGAATTTCTCGCGCGAAAAACTGAACTCGACCACCATGAGCCTGATCAGCGAGGCGTTCAAGCTGCTCGCCGTCGACGACGACTACGACAAGGTGTACCGGGTGCTGCACGAGTACTTGCTGACGATCAAGCACTACAACGACTTGAAGGCGTTCAAAGCGTGTCTCGTCGCCTTGATCAACCTCGACCGCTACCAGGAAGCGTACAAATTAATTCGCCAACACTTGCCGCCGCAGTTTGCCGATGATTTGATCCTCGAGATTGCCTATGTTTACTATAAGTTGGGGCGTAACGCCGACCTTGCCAAGTTGACTCGTCCCACTGACCCCGTCGCCGCCCGCGGGTTCGACCACATCGTCGCCCAGAGCGCCTACCGCGCCGGCGCCTACGGCGAAGCCGCGCGCATCTACACCCAGATCGCCGCCAGTGACACCCAATACGATTCCGCCGCCGACTTGAAAGTGAACCAGTTGGCGGTGCAGTCGCAGTTATTGTTTACTGGCGCCGCTCCCGATGCTGCCAGCGCTCATAATTCGAACCAACCCACTCACACTGATGACGACGCGTTGGCCACTAACTACGACTACTTATTCAACTGCGCCCTCATCGACCTCGCCCACCGGCGCCGGCGCCCGGCGCTCGCGACGCTTGCGCGCGCCGCCGACTTGTGTCGCCGCGCCGGCGACGACGACGTCACCCCGATCTTGGTCGCTATCGGCTACATCTACCAGCAATTGGGTGAATTGGATAAGGCGCAGTCGCTGTACATGGAAGCGCCGGCGCCCGACGACTACTACCAGTTTATCGTCAAAAATAACCTCGCGCTGGTAGCGCCTGAATCTGTCTACGATAACCCCAACTTGGTGGCACGTGACTTAAACTTCCAAGCCAACGGGCAAAAGCTTTCACAAAAGCTCACTCAATTGCAACGGCAGACGATGGCGCAGCTGGATCGGGTGCTTAGCTACGTCGCCGGCGCCAACGGGGCGCTGACGGGGCTGGCAACCAGCGCCCTGAGCGATATCACGTTAGACGTGTTAGCTTTACTTGCCACCGCCAAAACCCTGATGTCACAATTAACTCAACAGCCGCGAGCCCCGGGGCGGCGTCTTTTACCCTACGCTGACCCTGAATCGGTTACTACTACCAATAAGCTGACGCCGCGCCAACAAACGGCGGCGCTTTTGCTTTTAGCCTACTTGGCGGCGCAACAAGATAACTACGACCAATTGCTTCCCGTGCTTGAGAAACTGGTCCAGGCGCAAATTGCCTCCAACTCGCTCGTGCCTGCGGTTTTGGGGGTGTTACTCTCAGTGTACGATATCCAGAACCTGGCGCTGCTGTTTAAGAAACGCTGGCAAGTGGTTGGTCACGTGCTCACCCAGTTTATTGAAGGTCAATTAGATCAATTCCCCGTCAGTGCAGTGCAACAAGTAGCTCTTCAAGCGTTGACGGAGTCTAAAGACCACGTGATCCAAGATGCCGGGCGGACGGCGTTCTCTAAGCTTGCTGAAGCTTACCCTCATGATAAAGTGGTTCAGGCCGTGGTTGCGCTGCTGACGGAAGGTTTGGCTTCGGTGGACCTGCTTACTGAGCACACTGACGATCTCGCTGATCTTTTAGCTGCTCCTCTTGACAAGGTATTGCCTGACCAAAAGAAGAAGTCTACCGTCACTACTAATAAGGCGACCACCACTACTAATAAAGTGACGAAACTGAAGAAGAAGACTCCCAAGTTTGGTCCTAAGAAGGTGTTGCAGAAATCCAGTGACTATACCGATGCCGACCCGGAAAGATGGATGCCGATGAAGATGAGGCTGTACTATAAGCCGACGAAGAAGGATAAGAAGAAGATGGGCGGCCACCAGGGCGCCTTGGAGAAGAAAAAGAAGAAGTAGTGGAGATAAGCAGATGGGACGCTGTAAATAACTAATAGACGAGATTCATTCGACAAGAAGGGAGTAGTGAGTTAATCTTAGGGTTGATTGGGGTTGTTGCATTCAGACGTGACTGCTACCTATATCTCAAGATTTCTAAATGACATATATATGGTGGGAGTGTCCTCAGATGCAACCACTGCCAATAGCAGCACAAATGCACTTCTCGATTAACTTTTCGATGTCCGCAAAGATCATTTCTTCTACCTTGTTGGCTTGTTCCCGGTTTTGGATTCTTCTGCGGTGGCGGTTTCTTCTGCAGTGGCGGTTTCTTCTGCGGTTACGACACTTGCCTTGACGTTTGTTAACCTCAGTGGTGTTGGCAACAGCAGGGTGTTGGCCATCACCAACCTTGTTGAAGCGACTCTGCTTGAGAGGACCAAACAACCTCGAGTTCGTCGCCTCAGGACCATCCAAGACTGTGCGAATTTGCAAGTAGGCATGGCGTTCACTGCCGCATTCACCCCACCACTCCTTGAACGTGACAAGACAGGGGAAACGGTACAAGTTCTTATCCTTTCCCGTCACTTTTCCATCGCAAATGGCAACGTACCGCTCGCTGCACCAGAGAAGAAACATATCGAAACCTCTTTGAAGAAAGAAAGCAGGGTACCGTGAATGATTCTGAGCGCAAATGTTGAAGAACTCACGAAAAGCAGCTCCGTTGACAACGACTTCCGCCTCCGATGCCACTGGGTACCCAAGGAGGCGGTCCACTTGCCATTGCGCACGTTGCCAGTGGTCAATGATCCCGTTAAAACGAGTCATCATGGACACATCGGCTCTGCGGTCATCATAAGTGCTATGGTAAATAAGCTTTAACGCGTGCACCATGACATCCAATTCTACTACAGTCTTCACCTTCGTCCACCACTTACACAACAGTTGGTCCATATCGTCAAGATCGTTGTTCAAGTGGAGAATCAGCACGCTTGCCTTCTTGATAGCTTTTGAAGCCGTCTTGAAATAAAAGTAGACGAGTTCGGCATCGGTCTCGAAGCCGGGGAAATCAAATACCCAAAGTTTATCCTGGACGGTAGTCAAGATATCCTCTTTAGCCAATTCTCGAGTAAGGAGAAACATGTAGGGCTGAGCATACTTTGCCAAATTGTTGGTAACCCACGAGATAGCATCAACAAAGTCTTCTGAGCTTAGCTTAATGGGGAAGTCACTAGTACCTTTAGTGACTTCACGGCACAGGTTCACGTAGGCGGCCACATCTCTAATTGCTTTGTCCTCCACAAACTCCATGATCTCAATGTAATCACAAGTAAATGCTTTAGGTTCGGTTGCCTTCGAAATGGATACCACTAGATGGTTAGTTCGTCCTGAGGAAGATCAGTGAGTGTTTGGTTGAGTTTGGAAGTAATCTTCCCAGTGGTACGACCTAGTTGTAGGTTTGTCACTGTTGATACATACCATAATTATGGTTATGACCCTTGAATTGAACCTGTTGGTTCAGCTCTTCAATGTCTCCATTGATGAGTAATTGTGACCAGATGGTCGGTGCTCGTTATTCATGATAAACCATGAACACGTCCCTAACCCTTGGTTAAACCTGTTGGCTCATCACGTCAATGTCTTCATTGGTGAGAGTCACACAACCAGGTAGTCGGAGCTTAGTATTCATGGAAACCGTGAATATGTCCGTAAACCAATTTCCCAATAGCTCATCTCTCTGATGTCTCCATCGCTGGAAGGCTCGGGTGGGGGTTCGGTGTAGGAACAATAAAATTGTCCTTAAACCTAGCACATGTTGGCTCTTGTCTTATGAATTTTTCAAATTGATAAGACAACACGACCAAATGGTCGGAACCAATTGCTCATGGAAACATGTCCGTAAACCCATGGTTGCACCCGTTAGCTCTTTTCCTGGATGTTTCCATCGATGAAAAGACAGGGCGGGTTTCGAATGGAAATCGTAGTATCCGTAAATTATGCACTCTTCAGCTCGTCTGCTCGATGTTTCCAGCGATGAGAGTTGAAGTGAGGTTTGAAAGTGGAGTGGCTGGATCATAACTTTCGCGTATTTCCGTTATCTCAACCAAGTGGTAGGTAACAGTTTCCGTCCCAGTTGCGTGATCAACAGTCGCTCCCCAATTTACATACACCATAATCGAATGAGTTCAACGTCAATTAATAATAAATGACAATCGATCAGATTGGTATCGATACCCTTTGATTAGGGATCAATGAGTGGTGATGATGGTTGGCAAGCCAGCCAGAATTGAGTCAAACATGTTTCACCAGTGTTTTCGATCTTTGCCTCAGTCTCGTGCTCGTGGGGTTGGTCAACACTTACTTTGTTCAATTGTTTCGATGGAAGGAATCATGAACAAAGTGCTCTCTCTTTATACCACGTGGTGTGTGGTTGGTTCTCAGGTGGGTTCAACTGCGGTGTAGTATCAGTCGTGCTTCACGCATGTACGCGCACCACCCTCAGGTGACCACGGAATTTGAATTCGCCTCTAGTTGATGGTATACGGGAATACCCGCTTCAATTCGTTTCCAAAATGTTTGTGTGGTCCACTCTTGATGGACCAGAGAGCTTTTTAATTCGATTTGTGAGTTTAGTTTAGTTATGTTGCCAGCTTCTTGGTGGAGTGAAAAAGTTCAATTAGTCAATCATTTTAAGGGTAACCGGCCCAAAACCTCTACAGCGTTAATCTCCGACTACCAGATTTAACACCTACAGCTTGAAAACGCCAAATTAAGCCGAGATAAGCGAAAATTGCTCTTAAAACTAGCTTTTCAACAAAAAGCGGCCATTTTGAAAATCTGATTTTGGGCGTGTAGCGCAGTTGGTAGCGCGCTTCCCTTGCAAGGAAGAGGTCTCTGGTTCGATTCCTGACTCGTCCATCTTTTTTTGAGCTTTTTCCTTTCATTAACCAAAACAAGCCCCGTGTAGATACCTTCCTCTATTTTTAATTCATCGTCCAGTTCTATTATTGAAGGCTGTCTATGACGCGTTGTACGTGGGCTCTTCTTTAGTCAGGTGATATTTCACGTGAATCAACCCCAACCTTCCCGACGACCACATACAAATTTGGCCTGCCAATAGAATCTGGACTCTTCATTATGTTAGTTGATCCAAAGTATCACTTTTTTGTATGACGGTCAGTCTACGAAACCTTGGTCAATGCACTGGAATTATTATATTTACATGGCGAAAAATGATATATAATGTAAATCTTATTATACAGAGCCTAGTAGTATTTCGGCTTTACTCTTGTTTCACGGCCTCGAGCTCCTCGATCCGTTCCAACAAGTCCTTAATGTACGTCGACGCCAACTCCACCGTCGTCGCCTTGGACGGGATCGTCACCAGATCATGGTACAGTTTGGGGATTAGCTCACCCAAGTCGTGTACCGCTTGATTCATCCGGTTACGCCGGCCTTGTTCGGCAAGCTTATGCGACGCCTTTTTCGTCGGCGGCTTCTCCCCTCGTTTAGAAGGGGCGGCCAGCATTTGCGGCAGTGTCTCCAGCGACAGTGCCAGCGACGATCGGTTATTCTGAGACGGATTCGTCGACCCGTTGGCGTTATTGTTAGTGTTGAGCGACAGTGCCAGCTGCGTGCGCAGTTTCAACGGTCGTTTCATCGTCGTCTGGGGACTATTATGCTCGTTCTTTATCAGCTCCTGCTCGGCCAAAATGCCCATAGTGAAACCCATGAGGGGAGTACCACCATTACTTCGTTGCGGCTGCGGCTGCTGAGGTTGCAGAGCCGGCAGATGGTGGCTAGAGGGGCTGGGTTGATGGTGCGAAGGTGACGGCTGGTGGTGGACTCCTGAGGGCGGTTGAGGGTGTTTAGGGTAAGGGATATCCCCCGACTTGCCTCTGAGGCTCGGCAGCAGTTTTGTCGGTGCCATGATGGGAGTCAGATGAGGGGTTCTCCGTTTCAGTTGCAGCGCGTACTGAGGGTCGGTGTCCATGGCCTGGTTGCCAAACGCCAGCGACAGCAGCCGGCGGCGTTCTGACGCCAGGATATCGCTGTTTATCGCCGATAACGCCGGCAGCGTCAACGGCTCGAAATTGGTCGGCACTCCTCCTTGGGCCTGGTTCATTTGCTGGTACTTATCCAACGGCGTCACTGCCGGCAGCACTAGGGGAGTATACACGGCATCGGGTCTGATCCCAGCGACATTCAGCTGCTGCTGGTACTTCTGTTTGTGGTACAAGTGTTCCTCGTTGTAGCTGCGGTCGTTTTGACTGGGCAAAACCGGCAGAGCGAACTGGTCGCCGTCAAGATTGGCCTGAGGGATCCCCCGGCCTTTTTTAGCCAACAAGGCGGGGGTATTCAGCGGTAGGTCCAGTGGCGGGTACGCCGTTTGCGGCTTATGGTGATGTCGGGACGCCAGCCCCATGATCTCGTCGGAAATAAACAAAAACTCCTCCTGGGTCGCCGGGGCGCCATGGGGGGCGTGGTGGTTGAGCTGGTCGTCGTAGAAGTTGTGCTCGAGCTGGCGCAAGAACTGGGACTCGGTGTCGGATACCAAATACCCTGAAACCTCAATATCGCCGCCATGGGACGCGTGGTGGTCGCTGGAGGGCGGATGCGGTGTCAGCGCCTGAGGGGTGGGGTGGTCGGGCATCGGCGAGTCGTAGCCCCGCGGCGGGTACTCCTGGTTGGTCCACACCGTGTCCATCGGGCTTGAATGGGGTGGATGGAGTGTGGGGGTGAGGTGTACCTCGGTGGGTGCGGAGGAAGGAAAGGGTGTTGGTTTGCCTAAACAATAGTGCCCCTACTAATCCCTACATATGGGGCTCTTATCAATGTTCCAGTAGTGCGAGCTCTAAAAATTCGCACGGCTCGGGCCCACGTGGGGGTAACGGAAAAAAAAAAAAAACCGTGCTACAGTGTGTGCCAATGAGAACAAAGACACGTCGGCGTGAGGCCGTTGTCAAATACAGGACCGCTGTCGGCTACGGCCAGCCGAAAGGGCAGCTAGGCACTTTTGCTGGTATCGAGCGGAAGGAATCGGGTGGAGCGTCGGCCACGGATGAGGGGTTGTCCTGGTAATTGCCACAATCACATGGACAACCAGTACACAAATGACACCGATTCTATTCATATTTAAATTGGTCTAGGAAAGACGTGAAACACATAACATCAGGTAGACAAGATTTATAGTATTTGGTGGCGTGCTCTATGATCTGTTTCCGCGGGTCGTATCCTTCATGCTGTCGCTTGCTAAACCCCGGGTTGTCTAGGAACCCCGGAGACGAGCCCGTGGTGGTGATACCGCGCCAGTAGGCTACCAGCTCTACGGTAATGTCCAGGTGATGCTGCTTAGTCAATGGAGGTGGCAGATCATTGGTATTGCAGCCCTACCGCTCACTCGGTGTAACTTTGTACCCGTGGGTGGTTTTTGGTTCGGTAGAGTAAATTATTTGGACGGAGTCGACACCGGGTGGTGGTTGACGTCATCTGGCGGTGCAGTATGTGCTTAGACGCTTTCCTGGCCCGCTACGCCGCGCCTTAGTCCATGATTGACAATTCCGAGATTGCGGGCGGACCACTGGACCCTAGGCGATACGCTGCATGTGATCGCTTACTGATTATACGATTAAACTAATGTTTCAGTCACTAAGAGAATATCTACTGATCTCTCCCTGTATTGGGAGTTTCTGTCTGATTTTGAGTGCGTCGAGGTACGCCATAGACAGGGAGGGGAGTAGGCCCCAGCATGAAGCACCAGAGTCAGCCGAATATTGGCCCGTATTAATTAGCTGGGTCGGTTACAAAAATTGACACATGTAAGCGTCCACGGCACTCTGGGTTGACGTTTGAACGGCGAATGCCACGGGATCATATTTCCAGTAATCTACCGTTATATGCTGTTGTTGTTGTTGTCAGGAAATGGACACGGGGGTGGGAGTGGCGTTAGCAGGGCTTAGACGTACCGTTACCCGTCACCCGTCGTCTCAGGAGATCAAAGAGGCTTAGTCAAACATATACACCAAGATGAGTATTCGTTGACTGCTAGCTACAAACCACAAGTCATTGATCCGTACACACTATCACCTGTTTGTTTAGTCATATTCTTCTAGGTTCTTCCCAAATTGTTGGCTAGCGCCGTGCGTGCCAATTGTTCTCTTCTGGCTTTCCCAACAACGCATCGCGACCAGTAACACAAAATTCTTCACCAAAACGGGGCTTACCGTCGGTGTCAAATTGAGCCGATAAACTCCTTATGAGTAGACTGCTTCAATGGGATTTGAATACTATAATTGGCTTAAATTGTAAACATGTAAAGATTGTAATACTTCCTTTCTTTGTCTATCGATTTTGTACATAGATTTTTTGTGCTATATATTTCGTAACGCCATGGCATAATGCAGTGTTAAGACGACGGCTGGGGCACGGGCGCCGGCTCGTTGATGATGTCCTTCGGGGGCACGGCGTTCTTCAGCTTCACCACCGTGTTCAGCTGGATCTTCTCCTTGCTGATGGTATCGCCCCGCACGATCTTCTCCATTTCTTCTCGGGTCAACGTCTCGTACTCCAACAAACCCTCCGCCAACCGTTTAAGCTCGACCCGCTTGTCGTGCAACAACTCGCGGGTACGGTTTTCCAGGCCAATCAAGTACAGTCTGACTTCCTGGTCGGCCAAGTCTCTAAGTTTAGGCGACCACAGCTCCCAGTTGTCCGAGAGCTTGATGGGACCGATTTTGTCCGACATCCCGTACGACGTCACCATCGCCCGTGCCACCAGGGTGGCGTTGGAAAGGTCCAGCGAGCACCCCAGGGTGACGTTCTCGGCGCCGTTGATCATTTCCTCGGCGATCTTACCCCCCATACACACGTCAAGACGAGCAAAGCATTCCTTCTTCAGCATGTCGTGCTTGTCCATTTCCGGGAGTTGGAAGGTAATCCCCAAGGCACGGCCACGAGGCAAAATGGTGGCTTTATATAACGGAGTGGCGCCGGGAGAGAACATCGCCATGATGGCGTGGCCGGCTTCGTGGTAGGCGGTGTTGATGCGCAGTTCTTCGGTGATCACCATCTTCTTCTTGGCGGCGCCCATCAAGATCTTATCCTTAGCCCATTCGAAATGGTCCATATTGACGGCAGGAGCCGACAATTGCGACGCGTGGACGGCGGCCTGGTTAACCAAGTTCATCAATTCGGCACCGGAGAGACCAGGAGTACCACGGGCAATCACCAGGGCATCGACATCGTCGGAGGTTTCCACGTTCTTCATGTGGTGCTTTAAGATATCCACGCGACCACGAACATCAGGCAAATCAACAATCACTTCCTTATCGAACCGACCGGGACGAGTTAACGCCTTGTCGAGCGATTCGGGGAAGTTGGTGGCGCCGATAATGATGATCCCTTGCGATTGCGAGAACCCGTCGAGTTCAACCAATAACTGGTTCAACGTTTGTTTAGCGTAAGCTTGGTCCTTAGGGTTACGCTTACCGCCAATAGCATCCAATTCGTCAATGAAAATGATCGCCGGCAGCTTTTCTCTGGCGGCACCAAAGAGTTCTCTGATACGTTTAGCACCCACACCGACGTATAATTCATCAAATTCTGAACCGGACATAAAGAAGAAAGGGACACCAGCTTCACCAGCGGTGGCACGAGCCAAGAGAGTCTTACCGGTACCGGGGGGACCAGTTAAAAGCACACCTTTAGGCAACTTACCGCCAAGACCAGTAAACTTCGAGGGGTCTTTCAAAAAGTCCACGATCTCTTCCAATTCCGCACGAGCTTCATCGCACCCTTGGACGTCAGAAAAGCGCACCGTCAGCTGAGACACATCGACAGTCTTTTCCGTGACATCAGAGTTCTTGAAAATGGTACCGTTTTCAACAAAATAGTTAAACGCTTGGTTGGCTCCGTAGGCCAAAAGGGCCACGGGGATCAACCATTTGAGCCATTTCAGCAAAATGGTGCCAAACAGTTCCAGCACCACCACGTGTACCGGTTCGTATTTCGAGCCGAACCCTTGGGGCATCCCCTGGGCCGCCCCCTGAGGGTACGCCATCAGCGCCGCGACGTGGTCGGCCTTCTGCTGCTTGCCCATCTTGCGCAACGCGTCGATATACAACCCGGTACATTCCGGCAGCGACGCCACCCCCGGCGACTCGAACCGCTGGACGACGATCTGGGGGTAGTTGTTAGCCAATAATTGGCGGTAGAACTCGGCCTGGTAGCCAGGGTTTTGCGGGTCACGGTTGGCGGTCTCTTCAAGCTGTTGCAACTGTCTTACTGCCAGCGACGCCACCGGCATCGTCCGTGAGAACTGGCGCACCGACGCCATGGGGAACTTGTGACCGACGTAGGTAGTTGTAAACCCAGTCGGTCGCTTCAAACACTGGCTCAGTATCCGCAAGCCCCGTGTCAACATTGGTATTTTTGCTTAGGTGGTTGTCAAAATACCCGGGGACAAATAATGGGTGCGAGAGTGAATTTTGGGTGGGCCACTGTCAGGTTGCGCGCAGTTATAGGCAGGCCGAAAAAAAGTACCGCGTGGAAACTGAAGGAAGCGGAGCGAAACCAAGAGTCATTAAATGACCAAAGGGGGAGAAGAAAGAGATGTTTGGAAGTAAGTGGAAGTGTAGTGGAGAGTGGTGCATGACGTACAGTAGGTGAATGCAGTGTTGGAAGGCTCTGTTTACTCAAGGGGTTGTCGTGCTAGTCACTCGCCACTTTTCGTTGAGGGTGATCGTGATCGTGATCGTTAGTGTATAGTGTGCAGGGCTGCTTAAACTGTCGTTTGACAGCTATTAATCTCAGTCTCCCTCAGCGCGCGAACAGAGAAAAAAAAAAAAGAGCACTAAACCGGCTACCTTCCGTATATCAATTAGAGGCAGGAAACACCACCACCAGCACACACACGCGCTTCCTGACTAAAGTTGGAACATCACAGACCACTGGAAACACACCCCCACCCACGTATCAATTATTATC
>NW_022995072.1:0-3853 GCF_008704595.1 Diutina rugosa | reverse complement strand
ATGGACGCTGCCGACACCACAGCAGCAGCGCCCGCTGCCTCGGCAGTACAACCTGACCACCAACTCTCCCCTACTCCGCAAGACTCGCCTCCGTCGCTTCGAGAACCGTCACTTAACACGTCGGAACCCTCGTTAATTGAACCTGAAACCCAACCAAGTACTCAGGAAGCTCCAGCCCAAGTAAATGACCACCAAGACACTGAGAACCAAGAACAGTCTAATACCACTGAGCAAGACACTAATGAAGAATCAGCACCGCAGGAGACTACTGCCACTGAAGCGAATGCCCCGAGTGATATGGTTGTTGACTCTGAAACTAAGGAGGCCTCAGAGGATGTTCCCTCCAACGATGCTTCGGCTCCAGTGCTGGCGTCATTCGACCAGTTTGCTGACTCTGACGATGAGAATTATGAACCGACATTAGATCCACCGGCCACTGATTCTACTCCTGCTCCTGGTGGGTTACCGCCTCGTCCTCAAGTGGACCTGCCGTCGCCTGCCCCTACTCCTCCCTCTGCTGCTGCTGCTGCTGCTTCAATTCCTCAACGACTGGAGTGGGTGGCTTGTTTGTTAAACTACTGTGACCCTTTGGTAGCGGACGCCGTCAATGCTCACCCGTTGAAACAGACTTATTTCGAGATTCTCAAATTACCTAATATTGACTCGCCTCAGTTCGATACGTTGACTCAATCGCAACAGGTGGACTTGATCGTCAACGAGTACCGCTCCCGTGTGGCAGACTTTGACCTGTGGAACTTTAACCAGCTCTACTCGTATAATAAGCCGTTCAGATTCATTCGCAACCCAATGCCGATGATCCCATTGAACAAACACTGTCGCCGTCCTAACATTACGTTAGCGGCTACCACTGAAGAGAATGAAGCATTCGATAAGTTCTCTCGTGAAGAGGACCACAACAAGTATAATAGCCAGTACCCAGATCATCTGCGGTTGTTTGTGGGTAACTTACCGGCGAATACGGTCCCCAAACCTGAGTTATACCGCATATTCAGCCAGTACGGTGAAGTGGTGGAAATCACCGTGAAGGCCGGGTTCGGCTTCGTTCAATTTGCCACGGCGGAAGCGTGTGCTGCTTGTATTGAAGGGGAAACCAATGTCCCCCTCCACGGCCGTATTTTCAGACTTGACGCTCTGAGAGCTCAACGTTACCGCAACCAAACATTTGACACGGAAATTGTTACTACTCCGGCGAAACCTGAAGCAATCGTGTTGGTGTTGCCTGATGCCGATAATGAGGCTGTGGACAAGTTGTCTACTTCGTTAACCAACGCTCAAATCATGTTTGAAACCCGCCAGTTGGGTGAGGACAATTTGCAAGATGTGATCGCCGACATTGCCTACCTGGGCGTTTCTGGTTGTTGCAAAGTCGGTACTCAAATTGATCTCCAAACGTTTGAAGCCACTGAAGACGATAGTGTCCGTTTTGACGAATATGAGGGCGTGGACGATACCCAAGTAGTGGATATTTTAAAGCAAATGAAGCTGAAGAAGCAGGAAAAGCAGGGCTCCTCTCAATTGCCCCAGAGACCCACCGTGCCTTCATCGCTTCCTGCTCAGCCCCAAGTGAACTCCCCCAGCTTCCAACCGCCTCAGACTAATCAGCAGAACATTCCCTATGGCCAAACTCAGCCTCCCATTGCTCCTGCCTACGGTCAACCAGTGCCTCCACCGGCTGCTGGTTACGGCCAACCGCCTCAGCCTGGCTATGGAGCTCAACCACCGCCTCCTCAACCAGGCTACGGACAACCGTATGGTCAACAATATGGACCCCCTCAACAAGGCTACGGTCAACCGCCTCAACCGGCTTACGGATCGTACGGCCAGCCCCCGCCTCCGTCTAATTACGGACCCCCTCAACCGGGATACGGTCAACCTCCCCAGCCAGCATACGGTCAGCCGCCTCAACCAGCATATGGGCAACCTCCTCAACCAGGTTATGGACCGTCTAATTATGGCCAGCCGCCTCAACCAGGGTACGGCCAGCCTCCTCAGCAAGGGTACGGTCCCCAAGGGTACGGACAACCTCCTCAGCCGGCTTACGGTCAAAACCCTGCCTACCCTCAACCGGTGGGGCCTAGAGGCAACAATGACTACGATGACGACGGCTACCGCTACGGACCTCTGCAATATGGAAATCCTCCCGTGGATTCTAACTATGGTGGTGGTGGTAATAACAATTATGGCAATGACCAAGGCCGGTACCAGCCTCGCTACCAGCGTCAGAACAATAACAATGATGGGCCTATGCCCTATAACATCGGTGTCAGTGGCTACCGTCCTAATCGTGGTGGCCGTAACCGTGACCGGGGCAATAATCGCTACCATCCCTACCGCAACACTTCTGGTAGTGGTGCTGGTTCCGGTAGTACGCTCCTGGGACTGTCCAAGTACGACCGCTACAATCAGCAGTACCAGCAACTGCGCCAGTCGCAACCTTCGGAAACTAGCCAGCTGGCCCTGTCGCTGTCGCCTCAATCCTCTCAAGCTGAGCCTGCTCCCAACGCGGAGCCGGCAGCCACCACTCAGGATGCTTCCGGCTCCGACGCTCCGTCCCTGGTGGTGGACTCCATCGCCAAACTTGTAAGAAAATAACCGAACACAGAACACAGAACACCAGACTACGTTAATCGATACCAGAGCCCAAAGTGGTATGCACAAAGAACACCAATAAGACTAATCGAAACACTACAACTGAAGCCTTTGACCGTAGAGTAAATCAAACAGAGATAATCAGTCACACGACTCAGTAATGGCGTAGATGATCACTATTCATTACTCGTAGCGATGAGCGCAAAACATCCAGTAGTTAGCAAGCACTCAAATTAAGAAGATGGTGTGAACAGCAATCCACAATTCAAGCTCCTTGTTCTCGAAACCATTGTAGTCTGTAGGCATGTTTTTTTTTTTGGTTTGACAGGTTTTACTGAGAGCTAACACCGCGTATGACACACGTCATGCCTGCAACCCTCATGCCTGCACAAAAAGCACCATATGCAGGAAACACGAAGAACCTTACCCATGTTAATTTATGGGGTAAATGACACCCTAGAAGAAATCGAACAACAGCACTGTACTGTCTATCGTTCAAATAGTACTTGCGACAACAAATGAGAATTGTTTGAATTTTTCGAGATTTTTCTTGAAAAAACTAAAAAAAAATTCTATAAAATCAGGAAAAGTCGATAAGGACAATTGATTTGCTCCATAAAATTTGTTGGCACTGGAAGTATATATGATATGATTTTGGGAGAGTTGACTTCAAAATTGGCGTCTCTATGTGAGACTAACGGTAGAAAAAAAATTTTTTTTTTTTTTTTTTGTAATTTTTTTTTGGCCGACTATGAGTTTTTAACATACTCTATTACATCTAGTAAGCATTGGAACTGACCTGCGATGTTTGTAGAAGTGATAGGATGGGTTTTACATATCGTCCATTACAACATTTGTATGCAGGTGCATCAACAAATATGCAAGACAAAACAGGATGAGCTGTATCACGCACTTACAGAGTAACTGGCCCATTTTAACAATCATCATTGTAATCTGGTGACATGTCTATTTGGTTTGACGTGTTTAGGTAGATGCCGCCATTGTAGCTGACACATATGCCACGCTCTCAAATAAGGGGTTCTGCACACAAGCACTGCATGTGCATATAATCCATAATTCTTCAAATAGCGCTTTCATCACTTATATTGAGCCTGAGAACAAAACAAATTACACCACTGTGATGTATACGGTGCAAATATCATCTATAACATCAAATGGTATTTTTCTGAATTTTCTTAAGAAAATCTTCAAAGTGTGATATAAAATCAGGAAAACTTGGTAC
>NW_022995207.1:18855-33727 GCF_008704595.1 Diutina rugosa | reverse complement strand
ACAGGTGATCTCGTAGCAAATGGTCCCCTCGTTTGTAGTGAATAGCAGTATCGTGCTACCATTGCTTATTAATTGCGGAGTGTACTTTGGCCAGAATGTATGAGATGAGATGTTCGCCGGTTTCGGTGCTGCGACTGACGCGTCTCGACAGGAGGTCCAGGCCGCGGGTCCAAGCGGAGGGTGCCCATACATTTTGACGGAGTGCTGCCACGGTGTAGAGAAAAAGAGGCCTCGCTGGCGCCGCCGCGGTTGCGCAGCCCGGGGCCATTATGGAAAAAACTACTCGCGAATTGCGATTTGAGGGGGTGGCTGATCCTGGAGAATGTCGTCTCCCCCGCCATGCCTAAGCCAACAATGGTACGAGGCTTACAACGTAGAGGTTTCAATACGAGTCTAGTGCCCACCAACACAACGCTACAGCTATGGCTACTCTAGCCTCCCTTAACTGCCTGCCCTGGCATATTTCGTGCAGGGTGCTTTATTGTGCGACAGACGCCCTGGGCGGCACGCCGACGCGAAGGGGTAAGGGGGGATTTATGGTTTATGAGGTGCGATGGGGCGGGAACGCCGGCGATGATTACGCCAGCGGGGCTGCGAAAAAGAATTAATGCTAAATATGACAGACTAGAAGTAAACTCTAGGACATCTCTAAAACCTTTTGTAAGCAAAGGTGGACATCTACGCGGAAGTGCCGCCAGTCAAAAATGAGGTGATCTCGTCGCCCAACAACGGCTCAAGGGCGGTCTTATCGTACAGCGTCACCGCCTCCGCCAACTTGATGAGGTCGTAGTTGATTGTTTGTGACACCTTCAGGTCGTGGCGATAGTCGGGGTGGTGGGTGACGTGGTCGCGGAGCCAGTGGGCCGTGGTGGGGATCTTGCCTGAGGCTCGGTAGGAAAGCAACATCAAGTAGTACTTGATCCGCACCACCTGGGCTTCGAGCTTAGCGCAGTTGCAATGGCCTTGTTCCAGCGCTGGAAGCACTTCGGTAGCCAAGGCCTTGATGGCGAGCTTGATAAGCCCCGGGAATTTATCGGTACCATTGAAGATCTCAGCCACAGTGTACCGTTTTTCGTGGCCGTCGCTGTCGACTTCATCGTAGTCATCGACAATAGTGTCAACTTCACCGTCCTCATCGGTACTGGATGCTTCTTCCTTCACCGGTCCGTTACGGCTGTAGCCGTTGAGGTAGCCGGCAACATCGTTGCCTTTATTAGTGTAGCGGTCAAACCAGGTGAGATCGTAGCCAATAAAGTCGCTGTTACGCAAGTTCCACTTCCTAAGCGAGCGGAACCAGAACTTTTGGTCGATCACAGAGTCGACGCCGTGGGCCCAGTCCATATTAGTATCAATTTTGGAGATGGGGAGGTAAAGGTTAGGGCGGAATTTGAGGATCGCCTTCAGCAACAACACGATAAATGTCAGGTAGGCGGCGTTCTCGAAATCAGTAAGTTGAAGGTCCATGGGGCGGAACTCTACCCGCCACCCGGGAACTTTGGTCAAGTCAGTACCTTCAGGGTAAAGCGCCGGCGGCTTGAACCGAAGCGTTTGCCAATTGGTCGATTGAAGATTCTCAAAGTGGTCGTTGTCAAGAGTATCGTCCTGGTTGACTCTCTCCGAGAAAACCACAAGCGGATCACGGATAAATAAGTGGGCAAAGTGCTGGGCCAAAAGCTTATCGAATCCAGATTGCTGCTGCAAGCGTTCCAACACTTTGCGGTTCAAAGGCGGGTTGATATCGTTATAGTCGTCGCGGAAGTACCCAGTGACAGCACCGTCACCAAGGTATTGGTCGATCAGCCCGTACCGCGACTTCGGGATCCGTTGAATGGGCTTGCCGTCGTTGGTCTTGAGGTTGCTGATGTCGCCGTACTCGTTGATGGTGTGGTTGGTGGCGTGTTTGGTCAAGTGCCGCTGGGGGTCAATGTCCATGCCACCGGTAAGGTGGTAGCCGGGGTAAGGGTCAACCCCGCGTTCCAAGAACGTCCGGTCGTCGACGGCGCCACAAATGACGTTCCACCGCACGTCCTGGTTTACCAAGTAACCCTTGAACATCGGTGCGGCAGCCGAAAGCGCCAACATGATTGGCGTCACCGGCGCGAGGGCATCGTAAAGATAGCGTGCCTCGTCAATATTGGCAGCTTGCATGGTGATCTGGATACACAGCGACCCCATGCCGAACCCCATCGAGTCCATGTACACGTGGCCGGGCTTCAGCGCCCCCAAGTGAGGCTCAGCGTCTGAAGGGAAGAGCCCCCGGTCACGAGGGATGGAGTCGTCCAACAATTTAGTGTGCTGATCAGGGTACATGGGCAAGTTGATCGCCACCTTGTGTCCCCGGCGCTTGCGGATGTTCGCCGTCAATGTCGGGAACCGGGCGTGGCGGTTGATGATTTCGTCAGGGAGGAATAACGACTGCGACGCCGGGCCGATGGGCTTGGCTGGAGGCAGGGTGAATTGAGGACACCCCATTCTCGGGAAGGTGGTGATGGTCAACGGGACGATATTCTTAGGCAACTCGCTTTCGGCAACTTCACGACGCTTCTCCATGTTTTCCTCAATGTAGACATAGTCAGCCACACAGTCGCCGTCGTACGGGCGGAGCGGTGTCGCCTCAAGCATATAGCGCCCGTACTCCGGGTGGAACAGCACGTTGGCGGCTTCGGCCTTAGGTCCCGCCTTAGTGGGATCGTTGAGATCGTCGAGGATATGGTCGTAATCGATGGCAAGCTTAGCGGTGTGGTCGGCATCATCGACATCCACTAACATGTACTCGACCTCATCGCCCCAAAGGAAGCGGTCATCGTCGCGAGACAGGTGCTGGGCGAAGATGTTGATGAGCTGGGCGATGCCGTGTTCACGGACGTGCTCATTGTGTTGCTTCAGCTCGTGCCAGTCCAATGGTGTCCCGAGCGAAAGAAGCCCCATGGCGATTTAGGTGTGGCGCAAATAGATAGGGGGTTGCGAAACGGCTGGGGGGAAAAAGCTCAGAAGCTTGAAAAGGGGATGGGGGACGTAAAGGAACGAAGCGGGTGGTTGCTGCAATAAGAAAAACCCGGAGGTCGGTTTCTGGATAAGGCTGCTTATTAATCTGGCGGCTGAAAATTTCTTTGTCGCAATCCCAGTGGGGCTGAGAGAAGCGATGGCAATAAACGGTTAGGCTGCGCTGGCTCTTATCCGGAAGATTGCGGGTAAGAGAGATTTCGACGTCGCTGGCGGCTCAAAGCGATATAAAAGGGAAGAGATCTCGAGGAGGGGTAAACCTAACGCCACTAGTGGTCAGGGGGGCGGGCGGCCACACTGGACCTTGTCACGTGCAATGGCGCGGTGACAGTAGACCGTTAGCTCCTGATCTCGCGAATACAATTGCGACGAACGGTTGCCCTACGCAGTGTGAGCCCGGGGTACCCCTCTTCTAGCCTAGCGGATACCATCTCCCGAGGAAAAACAAACGGATTTATCGGCGAAGAGTAGAATGTGTCTTTAAACACCCTCCTCGAGGTGGTTTCTTATGCATGTATAACGCTGGCGCACGGGGTATCAAGCTGACAAATGGTTGCAATGGCCAACCCAAAGCACAACTTTACGCGCTTTCGTCAAGATATTTATTGCTTAAATTATGCATAATTGTTTCACAAGTAGGCGATGTTGGCAGCAATATTTCAAGTGGACCACTTAACTCTCCGATAGACGTTCGAGCCAAGGAGAATAGAAGCCTAAAAGAAACGGTACTATTTCTCGAGAGATTGGTACATGGCCTTTTGTGGGCTTAATCTAAATTCTATCGAGACTCGGTGCCACAGGGAATTTCGGAGAAACCGTGTTGTCTCACTCGCGTCATAATGGCTTGGGAAGCATACTATACTAGCTGAAGAGACGTGGGAGATAAGATGTTCGGCGAAGCTTAAGGGAAATGTAAATTGTACATATTAGTAGTAGACTTTAGTCGATTTATCGTTGAGTTATTCAGGGGAGTAAACTTAGCACGTGCAAAAGGGTGGCACAAAACCGTTACCGCGGAGTATAAAATCAAATGTAATTTATCAAGCCTACACGCCGAAAGAGTGAGGCTGACTCAACATAGTCTGTTAGGACATTTTGGCGAAGCCTGAATAACTGCTAGTTCATGAGAGATTTGGGTAATCTGGGGTGGAGTGTAGATTATAATTAAGTCACATACTCTCATTAAGTTGATCAAAGGCAACACTTGAAATCTTTCGAAACCATGAACGTTGCAGGCAGCAATCAAACTGCGCTCTGAACATGTTAGCGATATATCGGGTCCGTATATGAGTGGAGACCGATTCCTCGTTTTGTTCATTACAATTACCTTCTCACCAATTACAATGAAGAGATAGTGGAACACACAATGGTGACACTAAATGTGTGTCACGAAACCTTCTGGGTTGTTGCGGCCTTAAGAGGTGGCCTGTGTATTATATGCAATATGGAGTGGCAAGTACTGACTTGTGAGCGAGAGGCATCTGTCAATCTACCACCATGAGCCGAACTAGATACAACGCGCATGCTGGACACAGATCGCTGATTGTGTGTGTCTGTATCGCTGATCTCGTGAAGTTTTCTGGCAGCGTCTTATTATCCTAGATTTGACAGCGAATTGCGAATCTGCTGCCGCAGAAGCATATTGACAACATGTGGAATATGGTGTTTGCAAAACACGCCGAGTTTGGCTCTAGTGTGCCGGTGAAGACTATTTTCTCATTCGCCATAGCACCAACTTAACATGTACGTCGAATGTTACCATAAGTGGTACTTGCACGAAGCCGAAGTGGTAATCAAGAAACGTGCTAGGGTTTCTTCCGCATTTATGACATGTAGGTGGCGAGCTTGTAAGCCATGATATACTCGTATATCACGGCTGTATTCTACGAGTGTGGCTATATAATTCGACAAGTCTCCTGGAAGCTGACACTCCTACTAACGTACATATGATGCTTGCAAATAGTAGAACTGCACACAAAACTTGCGTCTGCATATCATACGTGAACTTTCCGGGGGGTAGTTCCATTGCGTGAAACCCACTCCAGTAGAAACTTAACAATATCACTGTCATACATACGGCTCAAATAGTACTTGCAACGGCATTTGGGGGTTCTCTGAATTTTCCGCCAAAGATGTCTAAGTGTGATATATAATCAGAAAAAATGGTACGGACTTTCCGTTTACTTCATGAAATTCTCTGGCATCTGAAGTATAGCTGATAAATATCTGGGGAAGTTCACTTCTAAATTGGAGTTCCTAGGTGAATCTTTAAGTGAAAAAAAAAAGAAAAAAAAAAAAAAAATTTCTTTTGTCAAATTTTAGTTTGCACGATTCTAAGTTTTTGGCTTAGTTTATTACATTTGGTAAGCATTATTATTGAATTGTGATGTTTGTAGCAGTTATCGGAGACGTGTACCATCTCGTCTATGTTCAATGCCTATGCAGGTGCATGACTGGAGATGCAGGACACAATAAGGTGAGTTACAACACGAACCTCCAAAGATACCAGCTCATTTTTGTCAGCATCACTGTTGGTATTGAGCATGTTTGTTCAGTTTGATGGTTTCAGGAAGTGTTAACGTTAACGCTAACACAGATATTACGCATTCAGGGTTAGAGGTACTGCACACAATCATTGCATATGCATATACTTGATGAACTTTCAATCAAGTTTTTCACTACGTATACGACACCCTAAAAAATTTTAAAGTACACCACTGTGATTTATACGTTTGAAGTAGAATTTACAACATTAAATGAGGTTTTTCTGAGTTTTCTCAAGAAAAACTTCAAAGTGTGATATAAAATCAGGAAAAACTGATACAGACTTCTAATTAACACAATAAAATTCTTTGGCACCAGAGGTATGGTAGATAAATATCTGGGCAGGCTGACGTTCAATTCGGTGTAACTTCAGGTATGTCAAGAAATAAAATGAAATAGAAGCCACAGAATTGATCTTAATGCTTTGCGATTATTGTTGGCATCTGAAGTATAGCTGATGTGATTTTGGGCAAGTTTACGACAGATATGACGTATCTGGAGCAATGGCACTTCAATGGCATTACCTGCAGAATGAGTACATGTATGCAGTACATTATGGCGCTACAAGTTGCAAATTGCAAGCAAACCACGAATGATACTACCGTCATAATTGAAATACGCTAGAGTACTAACTGCAGAAGTCTCATGGAGTTAGATGCGATACAAAAGAACTTGTCATGCTTTCATGTGCGTTTGCAAATCGATTCTGCATGTAGAGGAGGAATCATCAACTCAAGCGTTCACCATTAACAAGACAGATCATGTGAATTCTGACGCCATTCGTATGTTCCGCATGATTCAAAGACATCCATACTAAAAGCAGGAAGTTGTTTACAGGCAAAAAAAAGTCTTTTTGAGAAAAAAAAAAATTTGAAAAGAAAATTTGAAAAAATTTTAGACGAACGATGCAGTGTATTATATGCAGGAGTTGACGAGAATCCGAATTTTGAAGTGTGAAGCGCATGGTATACGCAATATGTAACTGAGTGAGCTGTGACAGACTTAACCTCACCCTTGACTCAATTGTTTCGTATCAAAAGTAGTGCTTCCAAGAGTCTAATTTGGATGCCGAGGTACGTATCTCGTCTACGAAAAGTTTTTGCATTTGGAAGTAGCACCAGGTGAGATGCAGAATAAGAGACGGTATGCTTTTACATGACGCTCCAGGACCGTAGAGATATAGCCTTGGGCTCCGTTATTGATTATGATGCCTGTAATTAGTATACATTCGCTCGAATACTTTAGTGGAGATCATTATCAGTGATAATCGTAGCCGCGACTGCTCTTCTATTATCGTAAAATGGACCCAGCTGTCTCCTCCATGGCTGTCCTGAACTGATTGCCGAGTGCCACATTGTAAAGTGCGCCATGAGGACTGGAGTCACAACCCTGGTCCCAGAGAGACCATGAGGATCCCCGGCAGGGCGCACACCGACTTCAATGCGACGCAGCAAAATTCAGACATTGTCGAATCATGTCAACCACAGCCATGTCTGAGGCAACCAAGCCACCGTACTCTAGTAGAGAAGTAGCCATGACAAAGCTTGGAAGTGTGAGGAGATAATAGAGGAAGAGGTTCGCTATTTATGCTGTTCGGCAAGACTCCCGGGGGGAAATGTTCAGGTAGACGACAAACACTTTAGGGGCAAAGGCGGGCTCACAATTCCAGAGTCGCTATTGATCGCATTGTCGTCTCGTCACCGGTTCCACTTCCGAATTGGGATCATCGTCTAACATTCCCTTATCGCGCATATTGTGGCAATGAAGATGAAAAGGAAATTCGGTCAAGATCCTTGGGAGACTAATACAGTTGGTAGCGATAGTATTTGTCTCCCCTCATTTTCAAATCGTGGTAGGCTCGTTTGAAGCTGACTTTGAGTTCAGTCCTCGACGAAGGTATAAGTTGCCATTTTTGAATGCAATGGTATTATTGGATGGCTTAGCAACAGAATTGTTGGTTGACGAGACAACTGTATCGTGATATCATCTATATGGAGGAGGGCCAAAATTGGGGCGTGGGCGGCGCTGCTATCCCAATTGCGTTCAACGTTTCGTGGGGTTGATGCGACAGTGAGGTGATACTAATGTTCTGGATATTGGAGAAACTAGATAGCCAAGAGTAGTGTCAGAGATCGTCTTTAATTATAGGTCAGTAATATCATCTAAGTACTATTTTAGATCACTGTATAGTTCGAGTCTGGGTGAAGGCAATGCTCAGGTTACGGGCTTTGTGACAAAAATTGAAGATTCAGAATTATATAAATTTTACGGACGTCCGTTGAATGATAGGCCATAACAACCATTTCTCATCCAGACAACGTAAAGTGATCGCTACACCGAGATTTCTTATATGTTACCACATCGCATTCTATTGTCAAAAGAAGTAACATATACAATCCACTTAGTGTATTAACTCATGTAATTGTATGACTATTTAGCTATTAGGTTCTGCGAGACCCTCGAGTGCTGTGCCTTTTATATTTCTGCTCGATACTTTATCATTAATTCGTTGGGCAGAAAGTCATATCCCGTTTACCCGGACTCATTATAAGCAGTCATTTGACAAAAGCGATTTTAGCTGTTCAAATTATGTTTTTGATAATCTTTACTCTGCTGTACACCCGAGGCAACTGCCCGTGCGTGGCAGAAGACTCACACCAGATTCAAGATAAGTTGATCATGTTCACGTAACTCGTAAATTCACGATACGTGAGAAAGCTGTAATCGGTAGCAACTATGGAAACACCTTTGAGAAAAAGGTATTGGTGCTCGGGGTTTGCTAAGTAGCGTACTAGTTCAGCGAAAGCGACATGTTCATCGACGCCTGAATAGTAAAGCACAAACAATACTTCCAACAGCCTGACTTTTAAAACTAAATAAAGTGCGATTTTTCACCAGCTAATAGTGACAATCGCATAATCGAGTTGCAATCAATCATGCGTTTAGCAACGGTAAATTAGCTGCATTTCATTCACTCAACGATCATCAAGGAATGACTGCTCGAAGGTACCTGGGAAAAATTAATTGCGTCTGCGGAAATGACGGTTAGCGTAATCTCCAACTTGGGTCAAGCCATCATTAGTGACAAACATTTGTTTCTTTTGCTTATCACTCCAGATAAGTACACCGATTTCTTGAGCATAGCCACATAACAGCTCAAACTCATGCTGAGTGGAAAAGTTTTTGAGTAAGTAACCCTCAAACGTTTGAATACGGTCCAACTCTAACTGCCATAAGCGAATTTGGTCCACTACTGTTGGAGGTAAGATTTCAAGCTTGTGTTGTGCCACCCGAGCCCCTTCAGCCTGCGATTGGGGCGCACCACCGGCGGTGTTAATGTTGTGACTTGTGTCGAACTCGATCTTCTTGTCAAGCTTTTCTTTAGCCAAAATCCGCATCTGAGGGTGGGCATGCGTTTCCAAGAATTTGATGATTTGGTCGGCAGTGATGCCGTTAGTCAACGCTTCACGAATCAGCTCACGGGTGATTTGCCCACACACCATATTAGAGAACCGCGTTTTGAGGGTGACAAATAAGTTGAGAATGGCGATTTCGAGCGGCAGATTGGTGTAAGCGTAAAGCTTGAAGTTTGTCTCCAACACGATACTGCCTTGATTCAGGGTGGATGCCCCTGCCAGCGCCAGCTCCAGCAGCAGCGTCAGCAGGGTAGCTTGATCCAATGCCATTGCTGGCGTCTTAAGGGCCGCCAGGTCTGACGTAAGTGTGGTGGCAAGACGAGTGGGGTAGAACTCCGCCAGACGCTCCGATTTGCGGTACACTAACCCGTAGTCTTTCAAATCGGCCAACATCTTGACTTGAGTCTCGGAAAGCAGCAGCACCGAATACCCTTTGCCGAGTTCAAGCGACCCTAAAATGAAAATGAAGTTGAGCACGTCAACAGGGTCCATATTAAGTTCTTGGGTGAGGTTTAAGTACTGAATGAGCAACGTCCAGATCTGGGCGTTCAGGTCCTGTAAAAGAAACTGGAACCCATTATTAGTAATGCGTAAATTATTCAGGGGGCCTTCCATGAGCCCGCCTTTGCGTAACAATGCTAATACCAGCGACAGTGGTGCTGGAGCATGGTGAGTACCCACCATGTAATGCAAAATAGTCTCCCATTTGGTAGAGCCGAAGTTATCGAGGAAGGCCACGTCAACTTTGGGTCCGTCTTCGTCGATGTACACCCGACCAAAGGCGTTGGCCCCTTGGTTGCCAGTGAGGCAATCACGGAAGTTCTTGCGGAAGGTATCCTGGAGGTGGATATTAGGCCCCTTCTCTTCGATCAAGTGAAGCAGGCGAAGCCGAGTAAGCAGATCGAGCTGCTGCTTTCTTGCCTGCGGCTTGCACCACTTGTCGAGGTCACGCAGAGACACTGGCTGGTCGTTGAACACGAGCGTCATGATGAAGAACTTGGCCATTGGCGGGAGCAACCGGTAGATGGCAAGACACGTCGCTGCCAGCTGGAAAAGCTGAAGCTGAATCGGCCGCGGAAGCTCCTCTAGGTACTCGTTGACGGTGGCCTTAAATAGGTTGGTTGACATCACCTTCAAGCGTGCGCGATGCGAATGACTTGTGGAGACCGTTGGTAGGGTATTGAGCCGTTCCGCACACACGAGCAAATATGGCTTGAAGAGGATAGAGAAAGGCCATTGGGGTCTGACAAAAGTCTACGGGAAATGTTTGAATAAATTGTTTCTTCATTTACGGTATAGATATGATGATCCCGTTTATTTAATAGGTTCGTGTCAAAAGCGTTCATTTGACCTTATTACCGGCACAATCTACCATGCAGAGGAGCATGAGTACTAGGAATTATCTTCGGGACTTGTTCTGCTCATCTGCTTATCTTTCGGATGGCAATTGTCTCCTCACTCGTATTTTGGGTAATTGCCATTCTCTCTTATCATAAACAACCACTAATCTCATTATTCTACATTACCATAATTAAAAAGCAAGTTAACTTCCAATCCCTAGCCTACCATCAAGTAATTACGTTACCTGCTAACTACCACTATTTACCACTTTGATCTCACCATCGATACTCCATAGTCGCGAATCAGGCCATAATCACCACTACCATCGCATCTGTCACCATCAGTGCGCGATGGAGCTGGAGTCAGCCTACCCTGGGTTGTTTGAGGAGACCCCGCCTCCCCCACCACGACATCTACAACAGCACACCCTCATCCTGTCGCCTCAGATTGTGGCGATATTCCCCCAATTCCAATGCGTGGTGAACAAGCCACATCGGGGCCTTGTGAGCACCACCGTCAATGATCGCGGGTTCCAGACATTGGAGGACGCCGACCCGGAGTCTCAGGACTGGTTTGACGACGATGACGTCGATATAGCGTTCTCCGATGGCGAATCGGAGGATCTACCGGAGCCCGTGGCCCAGGCGGTGGAGGTGATTGTGCGAGCTGGCTCGCTTGTCATCGACGGTGTCGAGTTCCCTACCCGGTCAATGGTGCGTCTGGTGGATGTGGTTGGCAGTGAACACGAGGACTCGTTGGTTATACTACAGGATCTGGGGTTCCTCCTACTTGTACGACTATTTCTTGTGACACCACAATCCTCAGAAGGCTCTGACCCGATATTCACTCCGTTTGTGGTGCAATGGTGGGACTGTGGGTCGCATATGAACCAAGTTCTAATTCATCAACAGCGTACCGTGCTTGTTACTGCATCACGGTGGTTCCGTCTTCACTTAGTGGAAAATACCCCTAATGGCATCATGCTCGCTAAACACGTTAATATGCTGATACCAGGGATGATCCTACACGTCGCCATAGCCGATACTCCCGAACTAGTGGTGGTGCTGGTGGTGTGGACCGACCACAACCGGTGTGCCTTGTATTTGCATCATGATAGCCATACCCCCACCATGCTCCCACTTCCGCGTGTGTTTACCGTTCCAGTACTTGTGGCAACCATTCCGGGGACAAACCAGTTCGTATTTGTTGGACCGGCTAGTGTCCAGGTGGTGACACCTCACCGCATTCTCAGTGGTGATTTCAATCTCCCCACGACAACAGCACCGTGGCAGGATCACGAGTTTCCGACACTGTCCTATATTGATGGCGATGCCCTCTACGTGGCTACCGACGGCGGTTCAGTGTACCAGCTCCAAGTACTGAATGAGACCGTCCACTTTCATCGCAAAATCAAGATTCCCGACGCCATCCTGGTGTTTCTGCTACGACAAATTAAGGGCCAGCGCTACCAGTTTATCTATGGCAGCGACACTGATGGTAATAAAGAGCTTGAGCTAGACCTTGCCGACGACCTCGCCGATGATGGGTACAGCACCGCCCAACTTCGCAAGAACTGGTCCAACTGGACTCCTATCATAGATGTTACCACGATACCTGCTTATAATGCTCGCGGGCTTTATTGTGCTTCATCACAGGAGCTCTGGGCATTAACAGGCACTAATAACCGCACCCGACTCACCCAGTTCCGGCGAGGCGGTACCCTTGAAGCGTTAGTCGGCGATGAATCTCTTCGCAAAGCTACCTCGGTATTCCCTGTGGCGATTGGTGACAAGACGGGTTTCGTGTGTTCACTCCCGACGTCGCTGGCATTAGTGGTGTTTGACGAAACTGCAACGAGTTTAACGGTAATGGAGGAATGGGAGTACCCGGTCGTGTTCGCAGCGGTGGTTTACGAATCATTAATTAAAGTATCGCCAACGCTGATTGTATGGGGCATGACTCAGGTGTCGGAGTCAGTGATGTTCGCAGAGGTGTGGGGCGAGTATCTTGTGGTGGTAGACGCCAAAAACCAACTCAAATTGTTAAACCTGGCGTTGCAGCAGATGCACTGTATCCCCACAAACATAGAGGTTTCGTGTCTTCGTACCTTGGGCACTCGTCTCTTTGTGGGTGGTTTTGACGGTCAGTTATTGATGTACACGGATCCTGAGGTGCCTCCATCTTCTCAAATGCTTCCCCCATCTCCCTACCCTGACCATTTATATGAGCTCAACAATTTGCGTTCGGTTAATGATGTGTGGGCTTGGCCTGATGCTGAGGGACCAGTGTTTGTGGGGACCAAAGACGGCTATCTTTACACTATCGATGGCGACAATATCGAGTGTTATAGACTCAGCGACGCTCCCTTACTGTTTTGCATATTGGGCAATCACCTTATCGTTACTGGTCGCAGCATATGGATGGTGTCGTCGTCTTTGAAGCCTCAGAGAATGTTCTTTGGTGAGGAACGAGTTGAACGCAGTGTATTTACTTGTGCTCCCCTCGATAACAAACTTGTGGTGGTACGGGACGACGCCGTCATTGTTGCCAATCCTCTGTTCTTCCCCGAGACCGTGATACGCCAGGTGGTTGTGGGTGAGAGAGCGGCCAAGTTCGTTTACCTTGAACACCTCCACTTATTCCTCATATTGCTGAGACTGCTGAACCCAAAGAACCGAATCAAGGCAGTCGACCGCAAGCTGCTTAAATCGGCAAAGGTGGAGTTTAAACGACAACTGAAACTGCGCTCAGTGTTCCGAGAACACGAGATCCCGATATGTGCTATGGTGTGGCTGGTTAATAAAGGCACCAGAGTCAGCTACAAGGTGTTGGTGGGGTGCCAGGTGTGCAGCGAGGGGGCGTTCAAAGTAATTGATGTTGTCCGCTATCGTAATGAAGGCCAGGTCCTCGTAACCGTTGACGAGTTAAAACTGGTGACTCATAACGAACCAATAACCAGTATCCAGCAAGTTGAAGATCTATTGCTTATGGTCAGCGGCAAGAGCATCTACCTGACCTCCTATGAAGATGGACGCATCCACCCGCTTGAACTTGTCAAGATGCTCCCGTCGAAGATCACGCTGATCCAGCAGCATGACCACCACATTCTCGTGACTACGGAGCAAGACCTGCTCTTCCAGTTCAGCTACAACATCAATGGTAGCACTATCAGTCTCCACACGGTGCTGAAGGCGCGACCGCCAAACTGTTTCATCAACCAGGCGCCGCTAGGCGAGTTGATCGTTGCCGGCGACAAGTTCCACTCCAAGCTCACCGTGTTCGATGATAACGGCGCCGGGGTCACGCGCCATATCCAGACGTCGTGTATCCCCCGAGTGTACACTGGGCACTTCACCCCCTGCTGGCAACAACAGAGCCAGGACGTGGTGCTCTGTGTAGGCGTCAGCGGCGAGATTTCCGTGTTACACCTAGGCGAGGCAGTTGCTGGCGACCCTGACCGCCAGTTTGAAGGCAAGGTCAGCGGCACCGGTCTCTTTGCGCTCGATCGCGAGGAATTTGGTTGGAAAAGCAACCGTGACATGGTGGCGACGTCGCTGCTGGAGATACTTTTGGCCTAAGCAGAAATTTTACGTCACACGATCAGAGGTCAGAGATTGTGGTATGGCTGTGCCGATATATGGGGTGAATCTCATCTGCAGCAAGGTACACACGCGCTATCCGGTGATCCACAATAAAGATAGGAGCCCTCTGCGTCGTTTGTACCGCTTAGATTGCTCAAGTGGGTGCGGGGTATTTGGTCGACGATGACCAAGCCGCAAGTGCCGGCGGTGGTATTGGGGTATATGCCTCTAACGATACTACTCCCAAACATACACTGAAGCGAGGTGGTTGTTACGTGATTATACCGTGACGGGGAAATACGAGAATCGCCGAAAGTATGTCGTCAGCAGCCACCTTGACGAATGGTTGGTAGCGCCTTTGATCTAATCCCCGAATAGTTATGCGTGTGTAAGGAGTGCATTAAGTTAAGAACAAATCACGGTGACCTTGATGACCCCCCTGGATTCGTAAATTAGGAAACTGTTTGTGATGAATACTGATGACAGCGGCGCCATGTGAGATATTCATCGCGTAAGGTGGTTTATCACCGTCGTCTGCTTAGTGCTCGCGTTCGTTCACATGCGCGGATCTCTACATAAACAACTGACATTGTTAACGTCATTCATTTCCATCTTTTCGCAACCAACGCTCACGTGCGCGCAATGCTATTATTATCCAGAGCAAAGGCTGACAATGCGAGCGAATAAAAAGGAACAAGTTTAGTGCGAGGCCCGCGGCTTTACTGAATAGGGGCAAAGACAGGGTGCGCTATCTGTACCATTACCACCAGTTGCTCGCAGCCTGGGGCGAATCAAGCGTCGTAATTTCAACCTTATCACGGCGACACTGTCTGGGGCCCACACCTAACCGAGGGGAAAATACGACATTAGCCCCCTGAAAGTGTCAAGTGTTCCTATCGGTGTACCCCCCTATATTATTAAAAGTCGGGTGTGTTGTGGGTAGTGGTGGCGCCGTTGAATAGGGTACCGATCTTCGCTGGGCCAGTC
>NW_022995207.1:16743-18831 GCF_008704595.1 Diutina rugosa | reverse complement strand
ACCGATCTTCGCTGGGCCAGTCACGCACGTGGGAGTGAGACATGACCCGCCCCCACCCAACCCCAACATAAGCACGACCCTAATATGCGGCTTGCGGTGTAAGGTCGGCAATTCCAGTAGGAGGTGCGCCTTCGTCTAAACCATTAGGAGCCAGAGCCCTCCGGGCGTTCCGTAAGCGGTGAGTGAACAGCGGGAACAAGGGTGACATTTTCACACCCACACACACGGCTCTCCGTTTCAGGGCAAGCGTCCACAAAGGAGGGTCATTCGTCGCTACGACAAGACTAGATCGGGGTAATATGTTGGTGATAATTCTATGAAACGGGGGGGTGTAAAAATAGGGGTAGATGGTGGCCTACCACCCTTTCAGATGGTAGTCGTCGATGTCGTCAAAGTCGCCCGCCGGGACCACGCTGGTGGTGATCACCCGCCGCGGCCGGGGCACTTTACCCAAATGGTAGTCGATTTTGATCAGCTCCTTCAACAGCTCGGAGAGCTCAGTAGAAAGCATCACTTTACGGGTGGTTTCGGGCAGCATCGGCATCAGGAACATCGCTGGCGTCGCCGACACGAGGAGCAGCGGCGGCGCTTCAGGCACCACCACCAGCGGCGCCGGCACCGCCAGGATCGCGCTCAGACAAGAGTGCGGCAGCACAAGCTTCGGCAGCACCATCAGTGCTGCTGCCGGAGGTGGCACCGCCATCATCGGCAGCGTCCCGGCGAGCTCGGTCGTCAGCGCCAGCGGCGCCGGCGCTTCGTCCAGGCGGATCAGCGAGTCCAGCTTGTGAAACTTGGCCCGAGACGACTTGTAGATTTTTGTCAAGTTGATTGACAGCTTGGAAATTAAGTTTTTGAACAGCAGGTTCAGCATCAGCACCAGCGAGTACTTGGTGAGACTCAGCAGCAAGTTGCACAGCGCCGCCGTGTCAAAGTGGATCTCGCAGTCGCCGCAGCCCAGCGTCAGTGGCAGCCGCGTCAGTGCCGACACCAGGTGGTTCTTCACGGTGACGTTAAAGTCGCTGATGCCAACAATCAGCCGTTGCTTGCCCAAAGGCGGTCCCGGCTCGTTACTGGTGAACTCCGTCAGCGGCGCCGACATCTCGTCGACGAGATCCGTGTACGAGCTTGGCTTGTGGGCGAAGATGATCAGCAGCCGGGTGGTGGCGCGGTCCCGGCACCGCTCGATGGTGATAATGCCAGTGGTCAGCGACCGCTTGAGGATGGGCTTAGGGCCAGCGCCAGAGTCAATTGCACAGCGGTCGCCGCGGTTTTCGTTATTAAAAAGCCCGGAGAGAAGCAGGCGGGGCGCCTGCGGCGCCTGAGGCGCCGCCGGAGGGCGGCACCGTCCGCCTAGCTGAAGACAGCCCGGTTCGACGCCGGTGTCTTGCAGAGATATCAGCACCCACTCGTCGTCGGTGTGGGCGTCGGTGCCCGGGGCGCGAGGGTCGTCTTCGTCGAGTTCGTCGTCGTCATCCTCCAGGATGTCCGTCGACGTATAACCCTCGTCGTCATTGGCGGCGAGCGCCTCGGCCGAGCGCTCGGTGCCCAGAAAGAGCGAATCGTGGCGATTGGTCTGGGTAGCTTCCAGCGACAGCGACCCCAGGCGGGAGTCATTGTCGACCAGTTGATCCGCCGGTTTTGGTGGCAGTGGCAGGTTAGCAAAAAAGAACTTCGACGGGCCGTGGTTGGCGCCAGCGCCAAATAGCGAGTCAGTTGGTTTCCGCGAGCTTCGCTGGGCGGAGGCGGTGGTGGTGGGGGGCGGGTTGGTCGTCGTGGGATTACCCCAGCGCTGGTGGGGCGCCGGTAGCGACGGCTGGTGTGATTCGAGTCGGACCGGTTCCATGGTAGCCTCAGGTCCTTTCCTTCCTCGACTGGGGGTGTGTTATTAGGGATTGCCTGGCACCAAAGGCTTGTGGTTATTGGTGACGATCCCGCTGGGTATATGGGGTGAAAAATGAGTGACGATGTCGTCGCCCCGTCTATATGAAGGACCCTGCGCTGCTGCGTGCGTGTGAGGGCGCTACACGATGCCTGGCATAATCTCCTCATTCCACAAATTCTCGCACGCCAATCTAGCACGGGTTAATG
>NW_022995207.1:16351-16612 GCF_008704595.1 Diutina rugosa | reverse complement strand
AGGAGACGAGCAGAGAAGAATAGAAAGAAGGGAATTGGTAGGCGTAGACCACAGAAACTAGAGAATGAATTCGTTGGCCATTGATGACGCTGCATTGAGTGGCGCTGCGGAGAGCGCACTGGGGTCACTGTTGCTGTCGTCCCTCGGATGAGGGGCGCGAATGACTTGATGGTCGATCCTGTGCGTCCCCGCTCATGGAAATTAATTTTGACCTGATTTTTTCTCTACGCACCGCAGTGGCTCGCAACCAGGTCACGATAG
>NW_022995207.1:0-16252 GCF_008704595.1 Diutina rugosa | reverse complement strand
GGTGCAAAAAAGCGTGAGCCATAGACATGACCTCAGGCGTCTATAGGGGCAACTCCAGAACCGCCATCTCCATCGACGATGAGCCGACCCTGGTGGTTGCTAGTAAGTGCCTCACGAACACGCGTAGGTCACGTCGACATCGTGACGTGCTGAGAATGTTTAGCAACACCAATGCTTCCTACTTGACGTACCCCGGGTCGTCCCCTGCTCCTCGTCCGTGTGTGTGTCTTAGCGTGAGACCCGTCACCTTCCGGGTGTGAAAAAAAAAAAAAGCTTATTTGCATTAAGTCGCAACGGGGCCCGCCTTGCACACGTTGTTGGCCCTCGAGCGATTGCAACGGGCGGCCCGGTTGAAAAGCCCCCGGCTTCAGGGGGCGCGGTAGTGGTTGTGAGGCGGTGTGCACATAGATACGGTATTTAAGGGATATAGCCGACACTGTGTCTATTGATGGTAGACAAACCCGATAGCGTCTGACACTGGCACGCTGGCGTTACGGAGGCGAGCTGGCTATCTCGTGAGCAATTTCCGTCGTCAAAGGCAGGTCAATTATTGCGAAAATCTTCGGGGTCATCCCTTCTGACTACCTGCCGCACTCAGTTTACCAGCCGCCGCACTACTTTCTATTTTTCCACGCCTACCTTAATAGCCGCCGTTCTCCTAGATGCCCCAGTTCGTTGCCAAAGGCGAGGTCAAGCCAGCGGCTGATGACGACACCGTTGACAACAATGCGGCGGGGTCCGATTCCGAGGAAGCCCGTATGTCTCTATACGACCAGATGGAGCGCCACCGAGGTACGTAGACTCGACCAGAGCCCCATTGTTTGGGGGCATTCCCCGCGCCTCACCCAATTTAACTAACCATTGTAGAACAAGTGGAGCGCGATTACCACGCCAAATTCGAGCAGCTGAACCAGACGTATAAGCTCAGCGACGAACAAGTGAATAAGATGTTGGTCAAGCGTCGGCGAGAGGCTGACGACGCCCGCAAGGACGCCGAGTACGCTGCCCGTAAAATGTCCAAGGCCCCATTAGGCAAGCGCATCACGGTATCGAAACGATCGCGAAAAGTTGACAACAATGGCCATGCTCGTCCCACCGCGAGCCCTGAGGAAAACAAGACCCCCCTTATAGACAAACCAAATACGAGCGACACTAAACAAGGGGCGACATCGCTCGTGGGCGACTACTCTAGTGACAGCGAGTGAGCCCACTCCCTCCCTTTCTCCCTCCCCTACTCAGTACCCCTGCTCAAGTCGCACCCCCAGTGAAAAATTCATCTAGCCATCCACTCATCCACCATGTTGGGCAGACTCTTGCAAACGGCTCGGTTTGTGCAAAGCCCGGTGCAGATGATGCTCATGCAGACCAGAACCAAGATGAAGACCCACAAGGCGGCGGCCAAGCGGTTCATCAAGACCGGCACCGGCATCAAGCGCAAGCAGGCCGGCCGCAACCACGGCAACGGCGGGTTCTCCGCCAACACTTTGCACCACTTGGACGGGTTCGTCAAGATCTCCAACCGGGGGCAACACTTGAAGAAGATCGGTCGCTACTTGTGACTCTCATGTATATAGTTAATTCACGAAGTTAAGGTACGCGTCGAACGTGATCCACATTCACAAATGAACATTATAGACTGAAGCACGAAATGATTTGCTTAAAAGATGTACGTAGTGGGAAGCCATGGTTTGCAGGCGCTTTCAGATTCTACAAGGTCTGATCAAAGTCTTCTCTATGATGTATTAGATGTTCATGCTATATAATGATACGGGGAATTACTTGGACGGCTTGATCTCGTCTTCAACCCACTTGCCATCGTCAGTGCGTCTCATTTGCAGGGTGGGGAAGTAGTGGTAATTCACCTTGACGGAAAGCGCAAACGGCACGTTGTCGAAGGTCACTGCCCGAAGCTTAACGTAAGTGTTATCAGGGATCTCACGGACTACTGCCACAAACTCATCCAAGTCGTGGGTAGCGACATCGTTGACGTGAGTGATGAATGACGTGGTGGCGACACCGTACTGGTGGGCGGGCGAACCAGTCAGCATCCGCGTACAGTAGATCTCCAGCGGCACCTTGTCCATGAGCTCTCTCACGGCGTAGTGCGGGGCCTGCAACAGCGCCCCCAGCCAGCTGACAAGTTTGCTGGTGTTGAGGTCGTGGGTGTCGACGGTGTCGACCTCGAGCGTGAGCTCTTGCCGCTGTCTCATCACCAAGAACTTGAGGGTGTGTTCGGTGTACATGTTGGTCAAGTCACGAGCCAGTCTCACGAGCTGGTCGTTGACGCTAAGGACAATGTCACCTACTTTCAACGGAGCTTTAGTGTGACCCTTAGCCGCAGCAGCCACACGAGCCACGGTGAAGAACTGTACTTGATCTTCGGCACCGTCTTCGTAACGAGTGATCCAGTCCTGGCTCACGCCTCTCAGTCTTGCGGTAAGCACGTTTTGCGGGTTGAATTCGGCTTCAATCATCCGTAAGTGTTGAGGGATGGTATTGGCATTGAGCAGTTTGATCACGGCCGCGACGTCAGTAACGTCCAACCCCATTTTGTACAAGACGTCCTGGCTATCGCAGTTAGTGTCACCAAGGTAAGTGAGCCAAATGGCTCTTACGGTGCCGTCGGCATCAGTGACAAGACCCAGCAGCAGTTCGTGGACAAGCTTCAGATCGATCACCACCGTGGTCATATTGATCCCACGGTAACGAGGCAGCACCGCGTTCAGGGGAATGTTGATCAGCAGCACCGCCAGCACCGTGATGTCGTCGTCGGTGACCATGCGCATGTTGTGAGTGTAGCCGACAAAACAGGCTTTGTCGCCTCGCTTCAACGGGGTAGTGCTGAATTTGGGCGTACGGACATCGGCAAGCACCTTCAGCGGGTCGTATTTGACGATGGCGTAGTTGAGCGTCGGGTGAAGGAAGGCGACGGTAGCGGGGACTTCGATCGACTCGGCAAACACCACAAACACATCACACATATCGTGGGGCACCGTCTTGCGAGAAACAAGCACGTAGCCATGTTCGGCATCGACAACCACCCCGTAACTAAAGTCACGAGCGTAGGGGTACAGGTCGACAGTGATGGGAGTGTGACTGCGGATTTGTACCAACAGTCTAGGAAGAGCAGCGCGGCCAGGCAGCGACACGTTTAAATCGATGAACTTAGCGTTTTGCGGCTCGATGGGAGGAGCGGGAGGCGGCGCCAGCTGGAGCTCAGTGAAGTCCCAGAGACCAGTAGTATCGTTACGTACAGCGACTCTGAAGGTCAGACACCAGTGGCGTTCCAAGTAGATCACTCTCACGAGCTCGGTGTGAATATCCAGCACGTGACGGTAAGTGACGGGCACCCGTTGGCTATCGGGTAAACTCTTCATCACCTCGATAAGGGCATCGAGGGTGGGTGTAGGTTTATAGTCAACACTCTCTAAGATCCATCCCAGGCGGTCTTGGAGAGAGTCGAACCCACCACCAGCATGGTTGATGTATACACCCGTGACAGGGATACAGTAGCATCTGGCAATCTGGTACAGCAACGCGTTGAACAGGGCACCAGCGACTTCCACATACCGGTCAGGCGTGATTTTGTGAAGGTCGCCAATGGTGATTTGCTGGGTAAGCGTTTGTCCCAGTCGTTGCACAACAAACTGAAGCTGCTGGCCAACATTGGCGTCTAAGATCTCGTCCACTTGAACAAACAGCGAGATTGGGGTATTGTTAACTTCAAGCAAAATGTCACCTTCCTTGATGTGATCGTAAGCAGGACCATCGGGAAGCACGATCTCTGCCACGAGCATCCCGATCCGGTGAGGGAACCGTTCCCTAGCCTCGGCTTCAGCATCAGCAGTGAGGCCTAACCGACGACACTCATCGTAAGGTTTCAATTGCCATTCCACTTGGATATCACCTCGAGTGATAGGCAACCCTTGTTGGATACATTCAAGAGCCCGTTTAGGACGATCGAGGGGAAGGAAGAAATCAGTAGACGCCTCGGTAGAACCACCGGCTTGTAACGCCACAGCATCACCGTCAATATCCACCACGGGGGAACCGGATGACCCTCCCAGGGCGCTGGCAGCAGCCTGGATATACTCAGTGTTGAAATCGTTATACATCATATTACCATAATCAGGAGCGTTACGGTCAAGCTTGGAGATCGTCCCGGAGAGAATCAGGAGCTTTTCCCCAGCGTCGTTACCGGCAACTCTGATTTCAGTACCCACTTTAGCTCCCTCAGGTTTAAGTTTAAGCGGAGTAACCGTGGAGTACTTAATGCTGGAAGGGTCGTATTTGAGGAACCCATAGTCGTGGATGGGGTCGCGGTATAACGAAGTAAGCGGCACTTCTTCATGGTTATCGAGGACAGCGTAGGCGTTGAGCGGACCGGGGCCCACTACGTGCCGATTGGTGAGGATAATCCCCCGTTCAGTATCAACAATAAAACCGGTAGCTTCCGACACGATGGCGGTCTCGGTGTCGAACGGCGCCACGTGGGTGAACTGGATCGACACCACCGCCTGGACCACTTTGTGGATGGTCTCAAGCCACTGGGCCAGCGGTCTATCGGGGGGCATGTCGTAGATGCTTTCGCCATCACTCAGCAAGTCCAGCATATCTGAGGAATCGGGGTGGTCGCCGCCGTTGGCCACGTTCATCCGCTTGGCAGGCGGCGCCTCGTCGTCGCTGCTCCGTCGTTTTGGGGCACTCACAGTCATGGCGTCGCTGTCGATGAGTTAGGTATGGAGATGCGATGGTTCGCGTGCGCATCGCCACAAGAATATAGAGAGAGGAGGGGTCGAACGGATGAGGGGTAACTAAGGGGAAATTGTATAGTTAGTGTTGGTATGGATCATGGTTGTCAGTTCTACAAATATTTATTAGTGTATGGCTTCAATATCGTGACTAAGAAGCAAGTAGTCAACAAAATACGTTAGTGTAATTTAATGATATTCGTTGTGGTGACAACTTGGGTCGGTGGTATTAATCTGTTATATTGGTCGGTAATGTTTGTTACCATGTGGCGTATGGTCCATTCTTTCATGTGACCGTCGTGACCATGAAGGTTGTTCAAATGATCCTGCGCGTGATTTGACTTCCGGTTACGGCCACCTCTCTTGTGATGCTCATCGACGCGTTTTTTCCGATTGCGAGCACCCGGCGCTAAAGAGCCCGACGGTTCAACCCCTTATACCATTCATACCCTTCAACCATCACTTTATGTTGGTAGGTAAATCTTTGGTGTAAAGGTGTTTCTTCAGTTTCTGAGTACACTAATGGGCGAACAGTGGTTTTCGTTAACAAAGATAGGGCGTCAGTGATAGTACAATCACCCTTCCTAACCTTAGGCATCCGTTGGAGTGGTGCCAATGCGGGAGCTTGAGGACGCCACTGATACGTAGCATCAATCATCTTCCTGAGCATATTCATCTCTCCAATCATCCGAAGTTTATCAATATGGTTATTTTCCTCAAGTAGTGAATCAAACTCTTTGAGATCATAAAGCGAGTTTGCTTTCACAAGAGTGGCCACCTCGGCTTCAAGCGCTTTTGTATGGGTCGCCATCTCCTGCTTTTGTTTCTTGAGTGTCTCAACCTGATCCTGTACTGCTTTAAGTTGATTTTTCAAGGCTTCTCTTTGCGATTGCCATTGTAGATTGAGTTGCTTCATATTCTTCTCAAGCATATCAATATGGAGTTTGTCGTCGATCACCTGCTGCTGCAAATCAGCTGAGGAGCTAGTCACAATGCTAGCTCTCTTGACCTCTGATTGATGAGAAACCTGATCATGAATAGATTTGGGGGCTTCTTCTATATCCACAATATCAACTGGACTAAGTACAACCAGCTCGTAAGCCTTTAATACATCACTTAGCTTATGAATTTGTTCAAGCTTCTGAGGGTCATCCAAGAGTTCATCGATGATATCCTTGGATTGTGAGGGAATGATATCATTAGCAATGTTGTAACTGCTTAATGCAAGCACAATCAGACTTGATTGATGCCACTTTTCAAGAATCGATTCCCATTTAAAATCAAGTCGAGTGGTTTGGTGATCATCCAACGCATCTAACTCAAACTGCTTCGCAGTTACCCCTGACTCAAGTTCTGCAAGAGCCAGCGTTGCCAGAGTAAGTTGACTTTTGAGATCTGCTAATGAACTATTGGTATTATCAGTGCACGCCAACATATGATTTCGAAGAGTTCCAATGATATCGCGGTATTCTTTCACCTCTAGGCTGATTAAGTTGAAGAAAAATTGAAACATGTGACGACCAGCTAACTCACCTGAATTCATGACTGCCAGAGCCAGCAGGTGTAAGAACTGCGACACAAACAGATCTTCAATTAACAGTGGAGTCATATCTAGTACCGCTCCAGTAATCTTGTCGAACTGTACCTTCAATAAGTTCAATGATTGTTCCAAAGTATCAATGTTGCCAAAGTAAAGTAACTTCTCGATTTGCGTCAAATAAGCGATCAATACCCGAAAACTGTGGATAATATGGGGAATCGTGACGGATATTTCACTGAAAGACGCATCAAGGATCACTTCGATGGTTTTTTTGAACTCTTTAACCTTATAAGCCTGAAATCCACTAGAAGTGCCCTGATGCTCGGCCGATTCTAACTTAATTGAAGTCAATTGATAGCGAAACCTTTCGATCTGATATTTTACTTGAGCTTTACGAAGTTCAAGATTGAGCTCTTCAAAAGCTTGATCGTGTATCATTGTCAGCTGATTGAACGGCGAATCGTCGTCGTCTTGGGTAGAGTTTGCACGAGCTTCACTTCGAAGTTTGATGACTCTGGACTCCAAAAACTTATTCTTGCGCTTAAGCTCCTCCATTGACTGTTGACTTTGTTCGATTTCAACCTGAAGTTGTTTGATTTCATCTCGAAGCTTCATTTCCAATTTCGCTTGTTCCTCATTTTCAATCTTAGAGAGCTCATTGAGCTCATCAATATGTTGGTTGAGCGTAGTCACTTTGGCCAGTAAGTCTTCGTTTTCCACATTAAGGCTTTCCATCACCACCTCCACATCGGCAAGTGCCTCTAATTTCTGCTGAAGCTCGCTGATTTTATTGCGAGCTTCATCCAATTGGGAAGTTAACCGAGCTGGGTGTCGACTTACCAGTGCCAGCAGCAACTCCTGGCCATCATCAGTAATGAGAGCTTCCAAATCGTCAACTAGCAACTCCAATTGCTTGTTGCGCGTGAGAATGATAGTAGCGTCGTCGGCAGTCCACAGATCCAAAGCTAGTCCACTTTTGATTTCTTCTTCCAACTGCCTTATAAGTTCCAACTCATCCTTTAGTGAAGTATTGCTTTCTTTCAATTCGTTATAGTGAGCTTCAAGTTCTTCCTTTTCTTGTTTGAGTGCTTCATGCTCTTTTTCCATCCATACAGCGGTACTCACCTTAGTCTGCAAGTCAGCCACCTTCAGCCTGCACTCCTTCAACTCGTCTGTTGTCCGTTTAAGCTTAGCCTGAAGCTTATCCACCACTCGATGTATCAGCGGCATATCTTGAGGCAACGACGCATCAGAAGATATCAGCGACGGACGAGTTAATTCCAGGCTTCGGCTTGGAGTCCTGGAAGCTGTCACCATTGCTTCTCGTACAAACATACCGTGTTTATTAGGACAGGTAAAGTAGCGTACTCCCTGAACGCTGCCGTCATGTTTGCCGTCTGCTGAGGCCAATTCAACGCCCACCCAAACACCAGGAGCAAAATCAGTGGTACCAATGAACCGTACTGTGGCCGGGATGCCCTTTGCTAGCACCGAGTCACCCACAAGCATGTTTTGAGCATTGGCGTAGATGAATCAATTGTAAGCGTACGCTAGGTGGTTCGAATTAGTGTGAATCAAGGCTACAAGTAGAGAGTGCGGTTGTGAGCCAGCATCAACTTAGAAACAACACGGCTTCCAGTCACCAACTACTACGGTTAATACTATTAAACCATCGATTTGAATTAGATACTTTGAATACCAAACTTCATAAACATCTTGGACTCGGTATTAAAGGATTTGTTTGCAATTAATACCAATATGACACGTCTGGCGTGTCAGCCTTGACATTTAACACTATCGCGAACCACACGGCGCGCCAACCCACCCATCACCGCGACACTAGGGACGTGGACAAGCGCGAGCCCTACACATCAACGCTCCACATACGCCATGCTGTATCGGACGTACCCGCGTAACGAGCTCCAAGATGAGCACCGGAAGGAAATTGACGAAGCATGGAATCTCTTCGACATGAACCAGGACGGTAAGATCGACTTTCATGAATTCAAAGTGGCGCTTCGAGCGCTTGGCTTCGACGTACAAAAATCCGAAATCAGACGCTGGCTTACGGAAAAGGGGGATGGCAACTACATTGTCCAGGCTCAGTTTGAGGAAGTGGCCTCCGAGCTTATCAGAAACCGCACCCCCGAAGAAGAGATCGGGCGAGCGTTCACGTTATTCGACCGTACGGGCCGGGGCAAGATCCTGTTTGACGATCTCAAGCGAGTGTGCCTGGAAGTGGGGGAAAACCTTCCTGACGAAGAGCTTCAGGCGATGATCGATGAGTTCGACATCGACGGCGATGGTTTTATCAACAAGGAAGAGTTCGCAAAAATTTGCAAGGACTGGCAATAATGATTGAGTTAATGGATGTATGTAATGTATTTGAACCTGGTGTTTGAATTTAAGTTTTGAAATGTAGAGTATGCTGTTTCAATTCGATTTGGCAGCGGTGAGGGTGCGACTGAAAATTTCTCTCACCTTGGACTTCCCTCAGCGCTGAATTAACAGAGATGTCGTGGCACACGGCCAAGAAGAGATTCCAGCGGGATTTGAACAAGCTTCCCGAGCAGCTCCGGGTGCAGTGGAACGCGCTGTTGAACAAGCAGTACGCGTTGCCCCTGATGGAGCTGATGGCGGTGCCCGACCCCGCCAAAAAGCGCTCGACCGGCTTCGACGTCGGCCTCACCGCTGGTGATTTGTGCTACATCACCGAAGGGGAAAAGAAGGGTACCATCACCACCGTGTTCCAGTACTTGTCGCAGGTGGACTCGGTGTTGATGGCTAACGTCACCGAAAAGAAGTTGTTGCCTCCCACTCGTCACGTCCAAAACCAAACCTCCCACTACACTGACTACCCCAAGTTTGTGCCTCGATCGCACGTCAGACTTGTCGGTAAGGAAAAGGATGAAAACGGCAAGATCGGCTACCTTGTGGCTGAAGAAGTGGTTCTTAAGGGCAAGTACTATGACGACCGTTACAAGCGGTGGTTACCCCGTCGGTTTGTCAAGCACCATGAGGAAATCGAAATCCCCTGGCCGTCGCCCCCTCTCGAGTTTGAAGACGGTGAATTGCTGACTCTCGAAGACACTGTGTTTGAACGTACCTACGAAATGCAACTGATGGCTCGTCAACCGTTGCCTCTGGGAGTGATCGACGAGTTGCGTAACAAGTACTCCAAGCACAAGAAGCGCACGTTCTCCGCATTGCACATTGCTCGTCTCCAGAAGCCGTCGATGCCGCTTTCGACGGAACAGAAGATCTACTTGGCCAAGCAACAACAGAAGCAAGCCACCGCCAAGCCTCAACCCACGGAGTTGCTGGAAGAAGCGCAAGCACTTATTGGCGAAAAGGTGGCGGCTCATCTCAACCTGATCGACAACCCTTACATGTTGGCCCACCTCGAGGCGTTGCTGCAACAAAAAGTGCCGTCTCCTCAACAACAACAACAACAACAACAATAGATTCTTGTATATACATAACGATATTCTACGATACATTTGACTTCTGTTTTGCGGTAGACTTTTCCGAAGCGTTCGCACTCACCATTTTCAATGACTCCCACTCAGTGTCCCCCAGACCTTAAACAAGCGGCCCTTAACGCCCGTGATTTGCTGTACTCGCCATATTCGAAATTTAGAGTTGGTGCAGCCGTACTTGGTGAGGACGGACGAATTGCTGTTGGCGCCAATGTGGAAAATGCCAGCTATCCCGCGGGTATTTGTGCTGAACGAGTGGCGTATCCTCGAGCATTGATGGAAGGGTTAAAACCAGTGGCAATTGCTGTGACCAGTGACAATCATGATCCAATTCTGCCGTGTGGTGTTTGTCGCCAGTTCCTTAGTGAATTCGGTTCTGATTTAGTTGTTCACATGGTGGGGAAGGAGCGGGTAGTGACAGCAACGATTGGTGAGTTATTACCGATGGGATTTGGCAGCAAAGAACTCACCGGCTAACTATCTGAGACATACAATACAACACTATTTGGATAAGACAGAACAAACACCATTATCAGAGAGATGTATACAGATATGAATGTCCATTTTAAAGCTTGATACTTTTTGAAACTGAAGTTTTGGGGGTGCTGGGGTGCTATATAAATGTTGATGTGAAAATATGCTAGCATTACGCTTCTTTCTCTCCAAGAACGATCGATTTCTGGAGGACTTCAATATGCTTGCCACTGATCACAAAGCGACAAACTTCTTTGTGCAAGAGCGCCTGGTTAGCTCAATCGGTAGAGCGTGAGACTCTTAATCTCAAGGCTGCGGGTTCGAGCCCCGCATCGGGCTCTTTTTTTGATTCGAGTATCAATTGTGCTTGACAATTTTGCAAAACCTAACGATATATATATCTTTTTTAATTAAGCCTATGTATAGTGCATTGAGTGCCTTACGCAGTCGATGGTGAGGATTCAGTGGATCTCGTATCATGTTGTTGCGTCTACTTCGTGACAAACTCGTGAATTATTGAAAAGTTTCAATATAACGAAGGTCTGATATCAAGAAACCACTTATTATTCGCTTTTAACAATTATTTGGATGTTTTGGTCTATGAATAGCTGCGATATTTACTAGTGTCTCAGCCACCAAACGATTTGAATTATCGCGACTCACCAAACGTTAACCACAGATTTACCAAAAATTAACAAATTCTACTAATGCAATAAATATCGGAAATTTCGATAAAGGCCCATAACTATAACCATTACCGTTAATAGGGGTAGCTAAAGATAGACGAGATCATGCTTGATGACAGCGGTATGTTTATATTTTGGCTGCATATCCCCTATTTTATCCTACACCTTGGCCGTTGGCCGACGGGCGGGGAAGGGAGCTTAAATCCATATGAGACAACAGTGGTGAAAGCCCTTCAGCCTTTCTACGTAAACATATAGTTGCTTTTTCACCCATTTTTTGTGACCTTTGAACCAATAATTTTGTGACCGCAAATGGTAAACGGGAGGCCAGCAACTCACACACCTCGGTAAAGGCCGCAGGCGCACTCCGAATTGAGTACGCGAATTGAAAATTTGCCTAAACTGAGTCGAGGAAACGCTGAAAGCTTTCCGGCAAACGGTGTTGGTGGTATCAGGTAAACTATAGATTAGAGCCAGCACGATCATCTAGATGCCACTAACCGGACGAGGGCTGCGCGACTGCGGCGCAAAGTGTGACGCACGGTGCGGTCGCGGCAAAATCGCCTAGAGCGCTCCTACAATTCGGTGTGACAAGAACAGCGAAGTCCACATGGGACTATTGAAGAAGCGAAAACACCTGCTGGACGTCGAGAGATCGCCAACGCTCTCGCCCACACAGCAGCCTCTGGTGCTGGCGCCAGCGGCAGCCGTCGCCAATGGCACGGGGCCCACCCTGGACGCCATTCCCCCAGGGAGCTTCTTGGACCTCAGCGCCGTCGACGACCTGCCCATTGGCCTCAAACAACCCTCCGCCATCGGCGCCAATGCCCAAAGCACCCCGACCAAACCGCCTCGGGTCCCCGAGTCCCAGCTGACCCCGAACAATACCGTTATCCATCATACCCCACTGGGAGTGGGCGTGGTCCACACGCTGACGCCGACTCAGCTGGCGCCGCAAGTGCCGTCGCCGCCGACGCCGCGGACGCTGAACGAACCCTCCACGCCCAAGATCCAGATTGACCCCCCAGAAATGAAGAAACTGGACCTGGGGATCATCTCGCTGATCATCAACGCCGCCCACAACGCCGCCACGATGATCCTGAACCTGATGGACGAGGACCGTCCTAAGCAGGACCTGGGACTGCTCAACCTGGACCCCGAACGCAACAACCTGCTGTTCACCAATAAGCTTGACTCATTGCTTAAGCCAGCCGCGGTCACTCTGCTGAAGCTGCTGCTCACAGAGAAAGACACCTCCACCGTACCTCTGAATCAGGAGACCATCACCGCACCTAAAGAACCCTCCGACTCGTTGGCGCCGAACCATAGCCACGCGCTGGATGTGCACTTCAACCTGATCCGCGAAAGCCCTCTTCAAACCATCGGCCTGGGCGATTTGACATTAGAGGCATTTGACCAAGTACAGCGGGACCAACAAAACTTGTCGCCGATGCCTCTGCGGAAGCTGACGCTGATACTGCGGCGTCTGCGAGCCGCCAGTCCCGTGGGCGTTCGGTCACCTAAGCTAGGCGCCATTGACGCTGCCAGCACTACACCAGCAGGAAACGGAGCGGTGGCGAACAGAGTGCTGACGTCTAACCTGGTACGGCTGCTTGAACGAGTAAAGCTGGATCAGAGTGACGACAACGATAGCATTGTGGACCTGGAAGACGAGAGAATACCAGGAGCGACACTGGATACCGACGCCGATGTCGAAGGTGTTGAAGGTCAGACTCCCCGCAAGGGACGCCTGATGCGCCGCAATAAAGAGTTCCACCAAGCGTTTAAGCAGATTCCCTCTCTGGAAAGACTTTTGGACTCTTTCAGCTGTGCTCTCACTAAAGATATTCTCGTTCAGGGGAGAATGTTTGTGCTGAAAAACTACATCTGCTTCAATCTGAATATTTTGGGGTGGGTGACCCATTTAGTGATCCCGTTGAAGGAAGTGATCCAAATTGAGAAAAAGAGTACCGCAGTGTTATTCCCCAACGGGATTGTCATTAAAACCCTCCACCAGCGGTACGTGTTCGCTACTTTTCTCAATCGTGAACACCTGTTTAAAGTGATTAGAAACGCCTGGCACCAAGTGCTTAACAAGAACGGGGATGCGCGTACCGCTCGCGCCCGCGCCGGCAGAAAGCTGATAGACCTGCTGGCGCTGAGAATCGAAGGCGACTCCGACGACGACTATGATCTGGAGGCTGATATCGATGACGACGACCACGACGAGACCGGTTCGCTCATTTCTGACGATGACATGTCTAGCTTAGAGGACACCGGCCACAATCTGCTGAGCGGGGGTGGCGCTAGTGGTGGCGGCGACGGATGGTTCGGTTTACCCATCGTCGGTCCTGCCACCCATGCTGCCACTGAAAATGGCTACACCAAAAAGGCGGGCGATACGTTTATTGGTGATGATATTCTCAATTGTCCCTTGGGTGTTGCCTTCAACTGTATCTTTGGCACCAACACCGATGCTCAGCAAAAGTTCCTTGAAAAGGGGAAGAACTTTGACATTTCCAAGATCACAGCGCTTACCAAAGACAATAAGGAGCGTGACTTCCAATACACCAAGCCACTTAACGCCCCTATTGGCCCTAAACAAACCCGATGCATTATCCACGATAAGATCCTCCAGTATGATGTCAACAAGGTGATCTGCGTCGAAACCATCACCAGCAGTCCCGACGTGCCACTGGGCAACCTGTTTAAGGTTAGACTGACCCAGTATTTGCTGTGGGCGGACAACAACAGTACGCGGCTCTACACGGTGACGGCGATCGACTGGTCGGGCAAGCTGTGGATCAAAGGTGCCATTGAGAAGGGGAGTATCGACGGTCAGAAGGAGTCGCAAAAGGGTGTTGTTGAGTTCATTAACGACCTTGTCGCCGACAGCAAAAAGGGTGGTGGCTCGTCAAAGAAGAAGGCCAAGACCCGCAGTCGCCGCAACACCGAAGCGGCTGAAAAGGCACCCGAGCCTGTTAAAGTGGTAGTGCCTAAGGAACAATCTCTTGGCGAGAAGATCAATGACGTCATCGACCTGGTGGGCAAGTTGGTGCCGATCCCTATGGTGCCGTCGTACGCAGTGGGGCTTATCGTGTGGGGGCTTGTGTTTTTCTTAGGGACGATGGTGGTGAACTCGGTGTTTGGCCTCCACCGCGAGGCGCTGCTGTCGGGCGCCACCATCCAGGTGGTCCCTGGGGAGACGGTGATGCTGCAGATCCGCATCAACGACGCTCGCTTTGTGGTTATGCCCTCTGTCGACACCGCATTAAACGACCCTTTGCTCCGCAAGCACCAGGAACAGCTGTTGTGGCAATGGCTAGAGGAGCGGCTGCAACACCACCTCAAGGTTAACCCAGAGGCATCGGAGCCTCGCAAACAGGCGGAACGGTCATTGCGCGAACAAGCGCTCGTCGAGGTCATTGAGCAGACACGAAACCGTCTCGACGACATGGCCGCCAACCTTAATTGAAAGCATATATACTACAATATACGAGCATAATCCTATAACCAATGCGTCGCCAAACCCTCTTTCCTAGATCAGTAATAAGTACGAATGGTGTACCCCACGTATTCACATAACTTATTGCGTTCCTAGCATCGATGCCTATCACTTCATGGCGATGGCTAAGCGAGGGCTAGATTCGGACTATGCGAACAAATCTCGGTTTTTTTCGCGCGCTATGACGTTGGCAGGTGGACCCTGCTCGGAATAATCACCCGGACGTAATTTAGGTTGGCAAGTGTGAGACTCAGGGATCACTGGACGTCACGAGCCAGGCCTCTTACTAAGCGAAAACGGTTGAAATCATAGGCACCGACCATACCCGAGCTCCCGTGACCTTACCCGTCCATTACCGGTTGCCCCCAGGAGGCTCCCCCCCCTACCTTAAGCGCAGGTGCGTATCTGTATACATCGCACTTACAGGATGCCATTATGGGTGCATTCGGGCCGTCGCTTCCTCCCCCAATTGCCGCACGCTCCTCTGAGACAACGCCTAGGACGTTGCTGCCGGATGCCTGCAGCAATTTCTCCGGGCTCCAGATAGACTGGGTGATGTATATGTACTGCGGTCGTCCCGGAACATTACCTCCTTCCCCGTATAGCCGGCGACACCATTGACACCAGTGACGATGCACCCGGTGCCGCTGCTCCTGATGGGCCAGCTACTATACCAGCTTCTCACCTTTGTCGGCCCCCTCGTGTACGCGGTGAAGCTGTTGGACCCGCTGATCGACTGGCGGCCGATGTCTCGCCACAACTACCGCGAGGTGGTCGCCTCGCTCATCTACGTGGTCGTGCTCCAGGAAATCAGGTTCTGCGTCGACGGGCTGGTCCCGCTCGTCGTGGTGTGTGATATTCTCAAGATCCTTGTCGTCTACGACCCCAAAATCGGCGTCGTCGCTACCCAATGGCTCGCCAAAATGGTCCCTTGGCCGGAAGTGCGCCACTTCGAACGCCATGTGGTCGACCCCATGCTCCGGAGGATGGTGCTGGCGCCACAGGACCTGAGGATGACGGTGCTCCACTACCAGTTGACCCGCCGTCGCTGTGACCCCATATCGTTCCCGGTGTCGCCTGCAAGGGCGGCCCCGATGTCAGCGACGTCGGCTAATGCCATGCTCCATGTACCTAGCCACGACCGTGACCGAGTCCACCGGGACCGGTCACCACCTCGCTACGTATCGCCGTCTCCCCTCTCTCATTCCCCCATCATCCCCGATAAATTCGATGATGATGGCGAGCTGATTGCCCCTACTCCCGAGGAGGCGTTGGCACGATCCTACGCCACCTACGTCGCTACTGGCCGGGAGAATCTGAGTCCCCACCAGCCGTTTACCCCGGAGTACGCCCACCAAGTGTTCAACGACGTGTTTGGTGGCGAACGCGGTGGTCATCGCTTCCGATCTAAGATACGAGATTTTAAGGACCGAATCGAGTCATCGCCCCCGCCCCTGGCTCGCAATTGGCATGGCGGGCGCAGCCGACGAGGCCCGTGATCAGTTCCTCATCAGGTCATGTTCACTGTCGCATACACGCTAACGTCATTTATAGAATATTTTCACACGACATCAACGGAAGACCAATGTAACCTCGTGACGTCCCCTAGAAGAAACGTTTGACATACTACGTCAATGCATTGTGTAAACGAAACGTCCGCTTAAAAGATTAAGTCACTTTTGACCGATCACCTCGTCGGCGGGGAATGCTGTACGTGATTGTGGTTGTGGCAGTGCCGAGCATGCTTCTCTGCATTTGCATGGCAGTATGAGTCCTGCAAATTGCCACCGATAACAATTGCGCGTTTCCCCACCCCT
>NW_022995197.1:0-37188 GCF_008704595.1 Diutina rugosa | reverse complement strand
AATATATATCGGGGATGGGTCGTGTGGGCGGTACGCCGCTGCCGAAGCAATCTCGGGGCCCAAACGCGGACGATGCCGGGGCAGTGTACCGGATGCCCTCCAGTTGGGGCGCCGCTGCGGGTATCTCTAATGGCGGCGGGCATATCAGTAATCGTGCCTGCCTCAGTCGCACAAAAGGCGACATAATTGAAGGCGCTACGCGGAAGCCTCGGGGGGCGTTTACAGGAGGCTGGCGGCACGGTGGTGGCACGGTGGTCGTTTAGAGTGTGCTAGTATAGGGGATCTCCGTTTCTCGGGGTTAGTGGTGGGTGGTGTGAGTTGCCGTGTTGGGAGCCTAGCCCGATGAGCCCATTATAATGCCGAGTGCGTCATGGGGTGCAGAGGCTGCTCGCGGAAGGGTGGGGGTGGGCTTAGTTGCGGAAATGAATTTTTTCGTTGGCTATAATGACAACTCCGGGGCTGGGCAGCCCGAGAACCAACGCCCCTCTTTTTCGTATGTGGCCAGGGCTCACCACCCGGGGTCCCCCGTCGACACTAAAACGGTTGTGTCTAGTGTCTGCTCGACAATGAGGAAATGTTTACTAAACTAGATACAAAGTTTCAAATTGGCATACGATGGTGCGGCGCTGTCTACGCCAAGTGGCTTAGAGGCATGGTGTAGCTAGGGTTGTAGACGTTGCCAAACGAGTAGCACACCGCGCCGCCGCCGACGATCGCCATCGCGCCATTGGTGGTAACTAGATGGTGGCCGATAAGTACCAGCCCCGGGATCGACGTCGCCGTCACCGATAGCGATGTAACGTCCACGTAAAGCACGTCGGCGGTAAGGGCTAGCGGGTTGATGCCGCCGGCAATTACTAATGTGGCACCGTGGCAGGCGACCAGGGCGCCGATGCGGGCGTAGTGAGGGTCGCGACTGATAACGGTGGCGGCCCCCAGGACGATGTCGACGCGGTAGATAGCGTCGGAGGTGGTGGGTGCGAGACGGTCGCTCATGCCGCCGACGATGTAGGCGTATTGCCCGCTGCTATCAACGGCGATACCGGCGCTGGCGAGACAAATATCGCCGTTGATGATATTAGCGGTGTGCGTATTGATGTCGTAAACCTGAATGCCGTGGGTGCTGACCACAAGAACCTCAGAGGCGCTGATGGCAGCGGCGGCATGGCGACTTAACGAAAACGGAAGCGCCGGCAACTGGCGCCAGGCGCCATTGTCAAACAACCACACGTCGTCGTAATCGAGCCCGGGGCGACCTCGACCGCCGATGAGCAAAGCCCTGTCCAGCCCCGGAAGAGCCACCACCGTGTGGTTCATCCGCGCCAGCGGCTGAGGATCAGACGGGGCCACAAGTTTACCATCAATTAACGTGGCATCGCTGCGGGTTTGGCCGAGACCACCGTGCACTAACACCCCCAGGGACAAAGCGCAAGCGGCGGGGAACTTAAGCTCGAGCGGGTCCAGTTTTTCCCAGTGACAGTGTTCGAGCGCAAGCGGCGCCGGCGCCGGCGGCCGTTCACCCAAGTAAAGGTGGCCATCGTTACACGCGTGAGTAACAAGGTAGTGGTGGCAAAAGAGGATAAACTCCTCCCACTCGTCAAACGGCTCCACCTCGGCCACTTTAGCTTTGGTTTCGTCGTCAATATAGTCTCGCCACACCTCATAAAGATCTTTCAGTTCCACCAGCGAGAACCATCGGCTAAACCGTTGTTGTTGAAGATCTCGAGTATGGTAGCGTTCAATCAGCTGGAGCGGGTGGCGGAGATGGTCAAAGTGGTGCATCATCTTTTTGGCAAATACGGTATCGGGACCTAAGGGCATCATCTGTTCGAGAATGACGAAATGAGGGTTAGGGTGGGTCGCCAGAAGAGCAATGACGGCGTCAGCGTCGTCGGGCTTCATATACGCTAACAGCACTTCAGCAATAAAAATGGCGACGTCGGCGTCGATCTGTTTCACTACTTTTTCGTAGCTATCGGCGTGGTTCATATCGCACCCGACCAAATGGTACTTGCGGTCCTTAATCACCTGCTGGACGGGCTCTGCCGCGTCGATCATCGCTTGCTTATTGGCAATAAGATCGGGGTAGTCGATATCGTAGCACTCAACGTCAATGCCTAAGCTGAAGAGCTGAAATGGCAACGGGTCGAAGCCACACCCTAAGTTGACCACTGCCACCCGTTTCCCCGGGTACAGCCGGAGCACGTTAACCACAGTACGTTTAATCGCTTCCATCCGGATCCAGTAACCCCTGTTGATAGCGGGAGACCGGCGCTTAGCCTTGGGGACGAAATACTTGAACCATTCTCCCAATTGGGGTTCGACATGGGGGGTGTATAATTGCTCCACCAGCCGTTTGGATACGATCAGCGAGTTGTTGGTACCCTGTACTTGTAGGTCATGGTAATTCTTGCGGCGCAACTGCTTCTGTCGCTGCTGTTCCTTCTGCGCTAGCCGCTGGGCTTCTCTAGCCTCATCAGTGATGGTCATCGCACCGCGACTGGTGAAAGCGATATCTACAGTGATGGCCTAAAAAACTACAATAACTCGATAAAGAAAACTACCAATCTCTAGTGTTACTTGAATCCATGATTTTGGTGTCCTATTAGTCTTATCGATTTTTACTCTTTCATTTGCAGCAAGTCATAACCTTTCATTCTATTAGTGGCGTAATCCTATAAAGCTTCGTCGTGGTCATTCGTGGTCGACGTCCTCGTCGACTTGGTATTGGGCCCATACCCGGTCCAACACCTCGGCAGCGTCCTCGGCCGGGTGGTGTTGCATTTCCACCACGTAGTTGGCGGCAGCGATGGTGCCTCGTAAGTTGGGGTTGGCGGCATCACCAGCACGGATCCACGCCTTGCCGTTGGTGCCGACAGCAACTTCAAACTTGCATTTAGTGGCAAGGTGTTCAAGCACCGGCAGTTTATGGTTAAATAAGAGCTCACGAGCGTAGGCCAAGTTGCCGATGTCCACCACCATCCCTTGGTCGTCCAAGGGACCAAACCCGCCGTCCTTACCGGCGGCATCGACACATTCAATTTCAATATCGATTTCAGGGATGGCTTGCGATATCCGAGCGTACACTGCTTGCCCTTGTTTTAGTTGAGGGCGGTTCTTCTTGGTAGCGTTAGCGAAGGAGTAAAAGCTTAAGAGCACCGGCTGGCAGAAGTCCTGAAGCTGGACTTTGTATGATTCACCAATGGTGCCGACAACGATGCCCACGACCATGTCGTGGAGATGAGGCACGTAGTGTTTGCCCGCGGACTCAACGTAGGCGACAAGCCCTTGTTTCCGTTTCTGGGTGTGGTAGTAGCCTGCCACGGTGGGGATGGCCCGGTCGTGGTCCTCATACACCCCGGGACCCATCACCAGGGGGTGGTCTTCGATAACATCGCCGGGGACAATCATGAGGCGATGGGTGCGAAAAGTGGCAGCCGCGGTGGTATAGTGCGAAGAAATTACGACAATTACGCTTACAATTTATGAATTACATAAACCAAATTTCTTTATCATTTATTAGTCGTTTTCTATAATGCTCGTTACTTCTAAGAGAAGTGTTCAATTTGGCGCAACTTGGCCGCTTGCTTGGCACTGGTGCCGGAGTCGGGACCTTGAAGGGCGATCAACGGGTGTCTCCATTGCTTGACCAAGCTGAACAACACGTCGGGAAGCTCGGTGGGCTTGATGCCCAAGTCGGCAAACGTCTTGGCGGTGGGGTCGACCTTTTGGTCGATCAAGTGACGTTGGATCTGGTCGGGGTTGGTGGTCTTCCAGTACAAGAATTGCTTAGCCCACGCCACCAACTTGAGCAATTGAAGAGGGGCGTAGTAGTCGGCGTTGGTGTAAGGCAACAGCAAGATGTAACCGTCGTGGTGAGTGATGTTGTGGATCATTTCCCGAATTTCGGCATACGAGTACTCAGTACCGTACAATTCGTAGGTCTGGCCGGCGGTGGAGTCGTCGTAGACCATCTTTTGAAGCGCTTCGGCAACGTCCAAGGCGTATACGGGTCTCACCTTCTTGGCGTTGCGGTTGGGCAGCCACATCTTCGTCTTGGGGCCCAAGTAGTTGAGCAAGTTGTCTTCTCTGCCGAAGACGGGGGAGGGACGGACGATGGTGATGTCGGAGCCGTAGGCTTCTCTCACCGCTTGTTCACCGATACCCTTGGTGGCGTAAAACACCGAATCCAGGTTGGGGTCGGCGTTGTACGACGAGAGGTGGATGAACCGGGGGACGCCGGCTTCCTTGGTGAGGCGGGCGATTCTTTCGGCGATGCCAATGTTGACGTCGGCCATGGAGAAGTTCTTGGTGTTGTAGTCAGCACCAATGCAGTTGATGACGACGTCGGAGTGGGCGACGGAGTCCTGGATCGACTTGATGTTGCGCGAGTCAAATTCGACAAAGTTGACGACGCCAAGGTCCCCCAGCACCTTGAGGAAACGCTTCTTCATGTCGTCACGGTAAGGGACGACGGTGGTGGTACCGTGCTTGGCCAATTTGGCGGCGGTGTAACGACCAATACACCCAGCCGCCCCGAACACGGTGACGGTGTACCCGGTCCGCGACGAGCGCAACCCCGAACCCACGGCCTGGAGGACCTTGCCGTTCTTGGTGATGTTCAAGTCGGTTGCCAACGGCAGCAACGACGTGTAATTGCGGCACAGCGTCTTGGTAATCGAACGCAACATGGGTACTTCGATGTTCCTGGGCATGGTTTTTTTTTACCGCCATTTGGTTGGCCAGAGTGCGCCTGGCTCTGTGCAGGTCGCGAACCCCACCACGCGACCTAGCCGTAGCCAAATTGGATAATGATAGTGATTTGTAGTTAGTGGTTGTTAAAATTGTTTTCTCGACGTTACTTAATTGACGATAGGCCAACATAATTTGTTTTTCTGTTTGTCAAAGATCTTACATGTTACTGCCTATGAAAAACTAAGCGAGCCTTTTAATGAAAAATTAAGATCAGAAGGTAACATTATGAACCTTGTCGATTGAAAGTGAAGTAATTCAATTTATAATTAACAACTGACATCGGTGACAATAATTGTATTTGATAATAGAGATTGTGGAATAATATCAATCGCCCAACAATCAGACAAATCCAATAATTGATTTTGTGGTGACTATCGGAGATCTGATTATTCTTTACGAAATGCCATTTGCTCGGTTTGTAGTATTGCTACATAAGTCGTTGCCTGTGTCGTACGGGTGTCATAAGTTGGTTTACAAAAAGTAGTCCGGGGTTTTCCTAGTGACGGTGGGCTCGCCCGGGCGCACACTGGGGTCGTACTGCAAGAACTGTCTGTTGTGCTGTTCGTCGACCTCCATGATGGCGGCCTGGTTACCGCAACGGTAGCAGTAGTTGGGGGCGGAGAAGATCGTCACCACCGCCTCTTGATGCGACCACGAAAACCCTTCCATCACCAACTGGTGGGCGCGGGCAATGAGCGACAAGTCGTTGGTGTGGTTGAATTGCTCGGAGATATCTTGGCCAAACGTGAAACCGGCACCTCTGGGCGATATCCCCCACCCGCCACGGTCGTCAGGATCCGACCACAACAAATCGCACATCGGCCCTTCGTGGGGCACTTCTTGGATACGATTAAGCTCGCGCACCTGGTCGATGGTCTCCACCATTGGCAGCAACCCACCATGCAAACAGAAGATCTTATTGTCCACCAACGCCGTGATCGGGAAGTAGTCAAAGAGGTCGGTGAACAACTTCCACACCGTCGCCGACCCGTACTTTCGCAAGCACTCGTCGTAGAAACCGTACACCTGAGTGATTTGTCGCGACTCGTGGTTGCCTCTGAGGATGGTGATCCGCCCCGGGTACCGCACCTTCATGCACACAAGGTACGACACCGTCTCCACCGAGTAGTAACCCCGGTCGACGTAGTCACCCATGAACAAGTAGTTGGTGTCGGGACAAGGGCCACCAATTTTGAAAAGCTCGATGAGGTCGTGGAACTGGCCGTGAACGTCACCACAAATCGTCACCGGCACCAGCACTGGCTGGACGTTTTCTTCGAATTGCAACACGTCAACGGCCATGTCACACAACTGCTTCACCTCGTTTTCGCTAAGGGGCTCGCACTTGCCCAACCGCTCGATCCATTGGTCCAACTGGCCCACCGTCTGCGGCGTGAGTTCTGCGGTCTGGGGATTGGTGGAGTCGACGGGCTTTTTCAGAATGGGCTTCTTGTCGTCAACGTCCTCCATAACAACGTCGGCGTCCATGTCCATCTACTTGGGTTAGTACAGTTGTTGTCGCGGTCACCAGGTGGCGCCCCTCACTGGTGTGGGCACTGGGAGACCACGCGTGATCTCGACCACCCAGCGGGTTTAATGAGTTTTTGATGCCATCAGGTCATCAGTCACGGCCAATCAAAGTCGTTTACCCAGCACAACTAGCGGTGCCACCGATAATTAAGCGCCACTTACCTTCTCGTGTATCCTTCGCTGGTCTGAGACTAAAATTGTCGACAGTTGTTTGCTCGCCGCGAAAAAACCCCGTAGCCGAGCCAGCAGACTTGAGACAGTGCGGGGGGCAATAGGCCCCGAGCGGGGGATAGACGAGGGTTATGGAGTATAGAGGGTGGTTGTACGTGTAGTTTGAGAGCTTGGGGTATAGGTACACAAATTTTTATTGTCGTCCCATTTATAGGTGGTGAAAGTAGCAGCCGTTTGTTGTGGTTCAGCCTCGTGTGGTGGTGCGAATCAGGGGCTTGAGACCCTAAAAGCTAACGAAGAAACAATGCTAGCCTCTATTCGACGACGCTGTAGCCTGTACAAATGAATTGAGCTATTGAAGCTTTTTTTTATTCGTACCAATCATAAATAACACCATTACCATATATAGAGCTTTCACATCGATTAGGTTAACGTACAACAACCATACGCCTCGGAAAAGAAGCAAACAAAAATACATCATTATTACTGTGTGTCAGCTCGTCTAAAGTATATGTATAAGTATGGTCTATAAGTTAAAGTCGGCTTTAGTCTCGGGCTGTCCGAGACCAAACAACGTTTCCAAGTTAGCTGAGTCCTCCGAGATCTGGTTGAACAACGAGAGGAGATTATGCGACAGCTCGCTCATCGGCAAGTCCCACTCCAGTGCCAGTACCAGTGACGTCACTGGCGGCGGAGGAGGGTGAGGGTACGCGGCCAGGGGCACTACCGCCACCGGGGCGGCGTCAAGCGATGCCATCGCCGGCGCCGCTGGCGGCACTGGCGGCATTGCTGCCATGGGGTCAGGCCCGCCGCCTCTCTCTTCTCTGAGAGCGTGGAGCCCCGTGAACCACTGGTTGAGACTGGGGTTGGCCCTGATCAACTTGTTAATATTATTGAAGTGGCTGAAATGAGGAATCAAGCAGTCGGAAAGCGTCAACAACATGTCGTGGTTGATGGGGGCCTGGGTGATGTCGAGGCGCACCCGGATCATGTGGAGAATGTGGGGGAGAAGCTGGAAGTTCAGCATCTTCACCTTGAACGAGTCCATTTCCGCCACCCCTTTGAGAATTGCCGCCACCAGTGTCAATTGTTCATCAAGTTCCTGGACAACATTCCAGTGGCCCACTCCGCAAAGTACTTTGAATAAGAAAATTTGCTTGATCACTTCAAATGCGTTGTCCTGAGCTAATTGCAGCACTGCCTCTTTGATCGGAAGGTACGGAGTTTGCGCTTCCACTACTGCCGGTGCCGTTTGGAAGGTAATTCGACTCAATTTTTCGATAAGTCCCGGCACCAGTTCCGTAACCTCAATAAGGGCATATACCACGTTTTTGTCAAAAGCGTTAGCGATGAATTTTTTCGTTCTGAATTTCTCTCGTTCAAGCTGGAGGATGACGTCGTTATTTCGCCGCACGCCAAGGGCATAGGTGGTCAGCGAGTATAAGAGCATGTACCGTTCCCAAGTGTAGAGCATTTCGAACATTTCGTGGAGCTGGATGGCAGCAGCGGCGTGTTCGGACGCTGTCTTCAAGTTTAAAAGCTGGAAGTAGCTTATCAGCTTACGCAAGAACAAGAGCTTTTGCTGTTCTTGCTGCTCGTTACCGTAGTGGCCGACGTTAGGGGTATCGCCGCCGTTCATGATGTTGGTCAAATTCAAAATGTGGTAGTAGGTGCACATATGGTAGTGGCCCAACAGCAAATTATAGTAGACGCCAAAAGTGTTAGGGGCCGACGATACCGGAATATGCTGCGCCGGGATAACCGCGGGGATGATGAAGTTCTTCTCGATCAACGATAGCACCTCGATGCACTTGAAATGGGTGAGGTTTTTGAAGTTTTTGAAGTTGCGTTCCTGAATCAGCCGCTTGGGGTATTTGTGGAACTCGCGGTACTTTTGCTTTTTGAGCTTGATCAACACTTCGGCAATGAGTAAATTAAGGGTGAGGATGACAAAAAGGGTCGACAAGAACTCGTTATCGTTGTGGCGCTCCACCACCACAATCTCTTTGTCCATACACCCTTCGAAGTGGTTAGTGAGAAACGTCAATAACTCGGTGAAATTGACCACCAACAGCTGCGCCGTGAACGGTTTCACCAACTCAAACACGATGGGCTCGTCGCTGATGAGCCCGACGTTCTCCATCAAGTTTTGCGGCGTCAACAAGTACTGTTGCGCTTTCGCCTCGTCGGCCTCGGCCACCACCGTCTTCTCCGGCGACAGCGTTGTCGACGCGCTTGGCACCAACGTGTGGATCGACTTGAGCGTTTTCTTGTGCAAGTTCTTTGGCCCCAGCTTCTTCCGCTGGCGGAGCAGCGTACACTGGAGGCCGTTGGCGACACAATGAGAGCACGGGCGCTGGGACTCACATTTGACTTTGCGGATCGAGCACGCATCGCACGCCCGGACCAGCACCTTCCGCCGCTGCCGCAGCAGTTCTCCCAGCAGGTCATGGGGCGATAGCGGCGCCGCGTAGGTGTCGCCGCCAGAGCCGGTCATTGTAGCGTGGTGGGGTTGAGAGAGTATTTGGTAGTCGGTGTGGTGGGGCGTTTGTCAGGGACGTGCGCGCAGTGAGCGCATGGGCGCGAAGAGGGGAAGCGCCCATTCTCGGGGGTCAGGGTCCCCTGGCGAGGGGGCGTTGGGCACCGAGGGGCCGCCGCGGGGACCATAGGTTGGTAAGTGGCCAAAGTGGTGGTTCCGGACACCAAATGACTCCGAAGTGTGGGGCGGCGGCAATTTTAACCGGTGGCAGGCGACAATCGCCAGGGGGGCGTCCTTTTGGCGATCTGCGGCATTTAATGTAACGTCGTATTATTGGATGCGCCTATCGTCTACAGGGGGGGTTGAGTAATTAAACACTGATAATTTAGCCCATCGCCTGCTTGAACCGGTGCTGGAGATCGGCAAACTGGCAATAGAAGCGGTACTTGTTGCTGAGAACATTATTGGGCCGCGGGGTAAACTCCTGGTAGCGGCGCCCCGGCTCCACCAGCTGGACAAGCGCCTCGTGGTACGTCGACTTGCTCACGCGGACGCCTATAAGCCGGCGCGCCATCTTCGCCATCATCGTGGCGCCGATAGCGCCGCCAAACTCGCCCATCAGTGTCTGCGTCCGCAACACTTTGAGTCCAGTAACGTTGGCGATAAGCTGTAGAAGCCGGTCGTTCTGCGCCTGCGACCCCACCACCACGATACCGTCGACGCTGGTCTGGGCGCCTTGGCAGTAGCACTCGATCAACTGGCGGGTTTGGAACGCCAAGTGCTCCATCGTCAAATTATAGCGCACCACCATCAGCTCCACCAGGAAGTCGAGGACACTGGCGAGGTCGGGGCGTGAGTTGTGGCCATCAATCACCAACTCCGACATCGTGCTTAGATTATAGGGAGAACGGTTACCGACCAAGTCCCCGTAGTACATGTAAGGCTTGATGATCTCGGAAATGTGGTGGTTGTACAATTGCTCCAACTCCTCGGTTTTGTGCTCTAAGAAGCGGAACGGGTCCTCATACAGCACTTCCCCAGCCAAATTGCACAAGTCAACAATTATCCTCTCAAATAATTTGCCCGTCACCAGCTGGCCAAACTCAAATAAGTTGACGTGGTCGTGTCCCACTACCTTATATGGTCCCCATATCCCTGGGATGGGGAGCGCTCGTCGTCGGTGATCGGCGACGAAGAAACACGTCAGCGTGCCGGCGATCATCTGCACCAGGTTGGCGTCGGGCCGGTATATCAGAAGCCAGGCGGCGTAGGCGTCAATTCCCCCCAGTGCTACTATCATCGACTTGGCGTCGGTGAGCAGGAGAATGGTAGGATGGACGTCGCCCACGGGGACGCCGAGAGGGAGCATAGTGCCGTCGCTGTTGCTACAGCCGGCAGTGATGTGGGAGCCAATACCGAACCGGGCCCACGGCTCAGCGCCCCACCCTTTGACGGAGCCGTCAATGGCGGCGCTGTCGGCGCTGTAGTGAGTAGTCACTGGGTGGTAGTCAAAGTAGACATGGCCGTCGCTATCGCGATGGTAGCCTCCGTGAAGCAATAAGTACTGGATCCAGTCATAATACTCAAATACCACCAAGTGGCGGTCGCGGTAGTGGTCGCTGAGCCACTTGAGCTTCGCCACCCCCATCTCGGGCGTGATGCGCCCGCCGAGCTGCTGGAGCCATACAGTACCTTTTAACGCTTCCGTAAGCTTATCCGCCTGTCGTAGCGCCCGCTGGTCTTTCCACATCCACACGTCGTGGTCGTCCGCCAGCGTATAGTGCTTGGGGTCAGCAAGACAGTTGAACGGGCGTAAAACCCGGTGGCCGCCGTAGGTAGTCAATTCGAGCACCACCAACAGACAGGTGGCGGTGATGGCGATGGCATTGGTGGGGCGGAAGTCGAGTTGCGGAAGCCACTTTGCGATCAAGTCCCACACCGCTACCGAGCTCTGGGTGAAGTGTTCGCCGCTGGTGTCGATGTGCAACGGCTCGGCGATCACCTGGTTGATGCGGAGCCTCAGGGTGCCAATGTCAACGCCAATCAGCATGGTTCGGGTTCGCCCTGGAGCAATCTTCTTATCGGAAGAGTGTGGCCGGTAACCCTATGGTATGCATACAGGACCACGTACAATGCCTCGGGGCCTAGCACGATGATCGGGAGCAACACCGCCATGGCCACGGTGACGTAGGTGACGGCCCAGAGCCAGAACGCCACCATGAAGACGACGATGAAGAGCATGTGGTGGCCGGAAACTTTTTCTGTAGTTGGCAGGCGCCTTGTGGAGGGTGTCGCCGGCGCATGTGATGATCGGCGCCCGCCGCTCGCGGGGTAGTCGATGAGCCGCACCGGCACCCGAAGCGCCGGCACAGGGTCTAGCGGGTGGGTCGATCTTAAGGGGACTTAGTAATTATAGTATTGGTCAGTGGTAGTCACCAGTTATCACCTAATTTGCGGTGTCGGCGAGCGACATTATATTGGGAGCGATGGTAAGCGAGCAACGGTTACCAGCGATTGTCAAAAATCGGCGCCGGAGAAAATCCGGACCCTTGCCGGCGTGATTACGAGATATCGGACTTATAGTCAATTTAGCCATCAATTTCAGGATTAAACCAATAGTTTATAAAATTTAGAATTGATCAGGAGCTGTCAAGAGGGGTTTGCCGATTTTGTGGAGGACGCAGTGATTGGTGCTAATCGGCGAAAAATTATGAAATTTTAAAAATAAATCAAACGGCGATACTTAACAAGCGTCTGTTTAGCTAACGCCATCTCTCCCCTTACACACTCTATAATATATTGGACATGGTGGTGAAGTTAGTAGCTACTCTGTAATGGTATTTTCTGTTGATATCTATACACCATACACTGTGACATGAAAGGCGCAATCAAGGTACCAGATTCATTCCAATCACGACATCAATAAATGTTCATTAATTTTGTTGATGATCAAAGAGTTCAGCTTGCAGGCACACGACTTACATCATTTGACTTTAGGCTCATATGATAGTATTTCCTACTTTAACAAAATTATTTTGGGTATACACCCCCTGTCTAACTCCACAAAAACGCTCGCTACAACCTACGTCGTACCTATCAAACACTAAAAATAATTATTGTCGTTTACTCACCCGCTTACCTCCGCCCCACAAAGCAATTGGGATCGAAATACGCTGCTTCCATCACTTTTCGTCTCGTGATAAATTCGGCGGGTAAATCTCTAGAGTCGGCGCCGGGCGTGCCAAGCGGACCCATTGTTTTGCGGTTTCGGAAGAGGCGGTGGTCGCCGGTACCTGAAATTTCCAAGCAAACGCCATCGGACACATCACAACAAACAAACACAATAGTGAAATTTCTATATTTCTCTATAGGGGGTGACGTAAATGCAAAACAGCACACTAGTTTAAGGGGACAGGAGCGGCAACATTCCCTGCCACCCCCTATACATGTTTACTGTCTGCTAAATATACACCCCCCTGAGGCTGTGACGCTCACAGCCCCGGTGCGGGTGGGTGGTGTCACCGCGCTGAGTCGCGTCAACGGGGAAATGCACCCCGCTGCCCCTAGGCGCCCGCAACGCGTAAAATTGTAATCAGCAACACCGCACCTAGCAACCTAAATCACTGTCTACGTAATTGGCTACAACGGCAAGACTGGGTGGTTAGACTAGAAAATGAAACAATTTTGATTTGGTAGATACAAACGAATAGTCTAGACCTAGTATCCGATGGCGGCTTGGGAACCAGCCTGGGCCAACCACTGGTTGACGGTGTCCGCCGACAAGTTGTCGCCGAAGGTGGTCGAGTCGTCCAATTGTTGGATGTGGATCTGGTCGTCGTGGAAGATGACGGCCGCCTTCATCGTGCCGTCGGTGGGACGGTTGAAGTAGTCTTGCGAACCACCACCGCCGTAGTTGGTGCCGGCGGGGGCGCCTTGCGAGGTGTGCAAGTGAGCGATCATCTTGTCAGAACCACCCAACAACACTTCAAACAAGTCCAATTCACCACACCCGGTCGACCAGCACGAGCACTCCTTCTTACCGTATTGCAAGGTACGGGGGATCTGGGCGTTCAACATCCACACCGCGGGCATGTCGCCGTTGAACGAGTTCTTGTCGCCTTCGTGGGGCATCAGGAATTCAAACACAAAGATCTTTTCGGTACCGGCCCACCCCTTGTAGGCGACGGTGCCGTCACGGCAGTAGCCACACAGCTCGTCACACTTTTCACCCGACATGATCATGTACTCCTTGTTGGAGCCAATGGTGACGTCGTCCAACACCACCGGCGACAGCAGCCCGCCGGAGGCGTCGTGGTTGCAGTACGACAACGAGTTGCCGAACACCGAGTCCCACACACCCGAGCCTTGGCCACCAAAGTGGTTCAAGAAGGTGACGTTGTTGCCGGTACCCGGTTGGTAGTACGACACTCTGGTCCAGTCGCCGGCTTGAGCGGCCGAGGGTTGGGGACCCGCCAGAGTAGTGGTGGGGGCCGACTTGGTCAGGATATCGGGACGGTACGCCTTTTGCACCCCGGCCAAGTTTTCGTCCCCGTTGAAGGTTTCAGTGGCGGCAACGGGGGTTTGTTGGCCGTCGACGATGATGGTACGGGTGATAACGACCTCAGTGGTGGCACGCTTGTGCTTGTGGTGGACGTGGCGCGTCTGGCAGTCCTCTTCGCGCTTTTGTTGTTGCGCGCCCAGCGACGGGTAGTAGACGCCAAACTGCTTGACGTTGATGGGCCCGCGGAAGTGGACGGACAATTCCTCGTCGACGGGGGCCAACGTCCCCAGGAACGAGTACGGTTGCAGCGAGCATTGGCCCAGCTGCGAGTTCATCAGCGTCACCTTGTTGTAGGAGCCCGAGAAGCCGACATTGGTGAACACCACCTTCTTAGTGGGCAGACAGTAGTAGACGTTGTTTTCCACCGAACACTCGGCGGCGGCGAGAGCCACCGTGGCCAACAACGGAATCGAGAACTTCATAAGCGTGTTATTGACGACAACAAAGGAATGACAAAAGTTGGATAGCGAGGGGGGTTGTGGTCGTTTTTTTTGATGCGGTCGCCAATGTATTTAAACAACACGCGCGTATGTGCCGGAACCCACCGACGAGGAAAAATTATTGTGCATGATGTTTGGTGGCTGCGTGCCTAATTGGGACAGCATGTACATAGGGCAGGGCGCGCTTTACCCGTGGTGCCGAACAGCAGCGCCGCCCGCTACCAGCCACCCACCCCACCGGGGGTCACGACCATGGCCACAACGGTTTCCACCCGAAAATCCACTAATTATCCGGCCACATATCTCGCTAGTCATATTTAAGCTTTTACCGCAGTGCTCCCCACCCCATGTCACCGAGGCCGCCGCCGACATATTTCGCTACAGCCCAGCATTCTCCGGCAAAACCGCACCCTCGCAGACGATCAGGGTGAACATACCGCTCGTGGTGGGCGTTGGTAACGTCATCAGGCGATTTCAATGTGTGTAGAGGAATTTTAACCGCCCCACACCCTGCCCCCGGCCAGATTTGGTGGGACACTGCTGCCTCTCGCCGCCGTGTTGTTGCCGCTTGTTGCTGGGAGCCCCTGGCGATGCCCACCGCGTCGCCGCGCTCGGTTGTCATCTGGTGCTACCCACTTAATTGGGTACGTGATACATGGGGGGTGGTAAGGCGCAGCCAGGGGGCAAAGACAAAGGGTATTTGATTGTCGAGGTGGCCCTGACTACTGGAAATTTGTCGGGAGATTGTGGCTTAACCTAGAATAATTTTTTAACACCCGGAAAATCTCTTCCCACCAGTGGACGGGGGGGCTTGGCCGAGATATAAACACGGGTCACACCACTAAGATGGGGTTGATAAGACACCAGAAAACTCAGAGTTCTCTGAAAGTATATTACTCTGACGTTTGACATATATCTAGTAATTATTGGCTAACTCTAGCGTGGTCTGGAATCGATTAGAGGTTATCGCCGTGCGTGGTCGCGATGACCTCTACAACTTGGTGGTGGTTGAACGCACCCAAGAAAATGCTGGGGAAGTCTAGCCTATAATGATATGGGTTGGCTAGACTGACAGTTTTACGTAGGCAATACTTGACACAACGAAAAGTGTTGTCGACGGTATTATTCTCGTAATTGACAACTATCACAAAACCCCCCAAGTCCACTAAATTGTAGGAGGTCAAGCTGGCTACCATCCCCAACCATGATCTTGCATTGCCAAGTCTAGAATCATCGATGTGGAAAAGTACGTCACGACAATCTGTCAGTGCATCGGTGGCGAGACCCCTGGCCGACATCGGAGGCCATGCCCGACACTTACGATACCGTACCCACGTTAAAGGCTACTTCCCGGCGCATTCTCCCCATCTCGCTGCCCTCCTTGCTCATGCAGCACATTGTGGGTGTTTCCTGACGACGCTTTAACTCCAAAATGCTTGCAGTTTTTAGAGAAGTTTGAGACACACATCAGGAGAAGTAGCAGACTATACCCACCAAAATATGACTTCCCTCATCGAATCAATGTCCATAACACTGCTGCTGCTGTTGGCCACGGCGTTTTTCCCCCGATAATTGATTTATATGCCAGCTGCATGATTTTCTTAAATCAGCATTTCAACGGTCATCGATGTCAGCTTACGTGATGATTGAAATGAGAAAAAACGATGAGAAATGTTAAAAAACTATGGTTAAACATACAAAGGATCACCACAGCTGATGGTTATGCCTGACTACAAAATTTTCGCATCCATTTCGGTGGCGTTGTCCCTTGTTTGATCACTGATTCTCATCACCACAAATCTAAGGGTGCGGCATATCTGCACGGCTGGATCGTGTGGAATACCGATAAATTTCACAACTGGTTAAGAAACCTGAGGTGCACGTCCCCCAGACATATGTGTGACCGCCGTTGATATTTTATCGCCATGCCTGATGCCCCAGTCGATGGTTCTGGACCATTTAATTCAGTAAACATCGAATTTTCGCTAATACTAAGATAATCACCACCATAGGTTCTAGAGTATTTACAGTAGCACGATTATCGTAAACCACAATGATTAAACCTTTCAATTTATTGGGTTTTAATTTGATTGTTTGGTCCTGTTTGTGACGTCAGCGGCGAGGGCCGCCGCCGCACGCCTATGGCAATTTCGCGATGGGCATCGCCTACGATAATCATGGGTGATCGGAAGACGAAGAAAGCGAGGCTTGACGAGACCCTGGTGGCGGAAAAGGTGGCTGAGGAGCTGGAGACTCACACCCACAACCGCACCCCCGAGGAACTTGTCCACCACGATGCCGGCGAGTTCAAGGGGATGAAGCGCCACCACACCACCGCGGAACAGGCCCAGAAGTTGGAAACGGGCAAAATCAACCCGTTCACGGGGAGAAACTACACTGATAAGTACTTTGGCATTTATGAAGTGAGAAAGAACTTACCCGTGCACGCCCAGCGGCAGGAGTTCTTGGATATCTTCCACTCTACTCAGATCATGGTGTTTGTTGGTGAGACCGGTTCCGGTAAAACCACCCAGATTCCTCAATTTGTACTTTACGACGAGATGCCTCATTTGGAGGGGAAGCAAGTGGCGTGTACCCAGCCACGGAGAGTGGCGGCGATGTCGGTGGCGGCGAGAGTAGCCGACGAAATGGACGTCGAGTTAGGGGACGAAGTGGGGTACTCGGTGCGGTTTGAACACAAGCTGGGGCCCAAGACGGTGCTCAAATATATGACCGATGGTATGTTGTTGCGGGAAGCGATGGACGACCACGAATTGCTGCGCTACTCGTGTATAATTCTTGATGAAGCCCACGAGCGGACATTGGCCACCGATATCTTGATGGGGCTTGTGAAGCAAGTGGCTCAGCGTCGTCCCGATTTGAAGATCATTGTCATGTCGGCTACGTTAGATGCTGAGAAATTCCAGCTGTATTTTGGTCTTAACGATAAGCCGACTCCGTTGCTTGCCGTACCGGGGAGAACTCACCCGGTAGAAATCTACTATACTCCTGAGTTCCAGAGAGACTACCTTGACCTGGCCATTCGTACTGTGCTCCAAATCCACGCCACTGAAGATGAAGGGGATATCCTTGTGTTCCTCACTGGTGAAGACGAAATCGAAGATGCCTGTCGTAAGATCGACCTTGAAGCTAACCAATTAGTGAGAGAACAAGGGTGTGGTCCTTTGAAGGTATACCCGTTGTACGGGTCATTGCCTCCCTACATGCAGCAGAAGATCTTTGAGCCTGCTCCCGAGCCGTATAAGCCTGGTGGTCGTCCCGGCCGTAAGGTGATTGTGTCCACTAATATTGCCGAAACCTCGTTGACCATCGATGGGGTGGTGTACGTGGTGGACCCTGGTTTCCTGAAACAGAAAGTATACAACCCGCGGATCCGGGTCGAGTCGTTGCTTGTCTCACCCATCTCCAAGGCCAGTGCCCAACAAAGAGCTGGTAGAGCTGGTAGAACTCGTCCCGGTAAGTGTTTCCGGTTATACACTGAAGAAGCGTTCAATAAGGAGTTGATCGACCAGCTGTACCCGGAAATCTTGCGGCTGAACTTGTCGCTGACGGTGCTTGAACTTAAAAAACTTGGTATCGATGATTTGGTCCACTTCGACTTTATGGATCCTCCCGCCCCCGAAACGATGATGCGGGCGCTTGAAGAATTAAACTACTTACAATGTCTTTCCGATGAAGGTGACCTCACTGCTCTTGGTCGGTTAGCCCTGAATTTCCCCTTGGACCCGATGTTGGCGGTGATGTTGATTGGCTCGCCGGCGTTTGGTTGTTCCGAAGAAGTGTTGACGGTGGTGGCGGCTCTCTCAGTGCCCCAGTTCTTCGTACGGCCAGTGCTGGCCCGTAAGGCTGCCGACGAAGCCAAGATGCGGTTTGCCCACCCTGACGGTGACCACTTGACGTTTATCAACGTCTACTACGAGTTTGACCAGGGTGAAGCTCAGCAAGTGGGCCAACACCAATGGTGTCGCGATAACTTCTTAAACTACCGGTCGTTACAACTGGCACGCAATGTACGCCAGCAATTGCGCCGTCTTATGGAACGGTACGACTTGGAGCTTAACCTGATTCCCTTTGATGACCCTAACTACTCGCTGAGCATTCGCCAGGCGCTTGTAGCAGGGATGTTTATGCAAGTGGCCAAGAAGAAGCTGGGGCTGACTAAGCTGTACTTGACGGTCAAGGACAACCAAGAAGTGCTTATCCACCCGCTGACTGTGTTGGACACTTCAAACAAACACACTGGCGAGTGGGTGCTTTACAATGAATTTGTGTTGACGCTGAAAAACTATATTCGTACGGTGACGCTGGTGGACCCCAAGTGGTTGGTCAAATTGGCGCCGAAATACTTTGATTTGTCCCACTTTAGCAAGGGCGACGTCAAGTTGTCGTTGGCGCGGGTGTGGGACCGTTACCAAGACAATTAACCTTTTGCATCATCATCATTATCGGCACTACCGGGCGCCGGCAATGCCGTATTGTTTTCCGACATACATAAGGTAGTGTGAAGGTAAAAAAAATGAAAGAAATTAATAGAGTGCATATAGTGTAGTCGCCAAATCACAGGGCTCGCTAACCGTCACCTCACTCGACAATTACACCACACATTTTTTTACATTGAGAGTAGAGGGGCAGCTATTAGCGCTTATGCTGCGTTCAATGGGCCCATTTATCACCCGATGCACCAACATGCTCGTTAATCTCGGCTAAACTGATGCGACCCCATCAACCTGATGATTCAACTACTACCGTTGTCGAGATTTAATCTGCCATATTGTGCGAATTAGCCTTTTGGGTTTTTCGTTCCCACGAACTAATTTGTGGTCTCGCTCCCCTTACGGATTCGGTGCTATGCAAGATGCCTAAACTCGTAGAGGCCAGTATATTAAGTTTTACGCCATGTGAATGTGGCTAAAGTAGTATTTTAGGTTGTTGTGGGTGATATCTCATCGCTGACTCGGGTATCGTCCACCCATAACTGATCTCGCACCTTTGTGGCGATGAATGGTTAAACCCAGGCAACGCCCTGCGTGGCCCCACCCCCTAGCCGACATATTCCGTCCTCAAAATAGAGGAGTGCACCACTATAACCTCAAAATTTACGAAGTTAAAAGTAACGTTGATTTTGGCCAATCCCCCTGGCTACTTGAGGGGCTGTCGCTGGTTTCGGCCGTCGGCACCCGTCTTCGTCAAGGCGATGGTGCGTGTGCACGCCGTACGCGCGCGTGTTATTTACATGGGACACGACACGAGAATTCACGAGAAAAAAGGGCTGCCACACCAACGACGACACCAGGATGGGCAGTGTGCTTACCAAGCTATTTAAGAACCGGGAGATGCGGATTCTCATGTTGGGGTTGGACAACGCCGGCAAGACGACCATCCTCTACAAGATGAAGTTGGGGAAGACGCTGAAGACGGTGCCCACCGTCGGGTTTAACGTGGAGACGGTGAAGCATAAGAACATTCTGTTTGCCGTGTGGGACTGCGGTGGGCAAGAAAGAATCCGCCCGTTGTGGCGACACTATTTCACCGGCACCAACGCCCTCATCTACGTGGTGGACTCGCTGGACATCGACCGCCTCGACGAGCTGAAAAAGGAGTTGATGCGGGTGATCAACGACAAGGAGTTGGCCAACTGCCTTTTGATCGTCCTTGCCAACAAGCAGGACGTGCTGGGGGCGATTAAGCCCAAGGAGGTCATTGAAAGGTTCGAATTGAACAAGTTGACCGGCCAACACATGTGGTCGGTACAGCCGACGGTGGCTATCGACGGCACCGGGTTGACCGAGGCGTTCAACTGGATTCTGACCCACTCCAAGTGAGCTCTGTGCTACCTCTTTTTACTTCAGTTCTCTCTCTGTTTCTCCCCCCATTTTACGTATTTTAATACTTACTCCGTGTAAAAGCCAGTGTAGGGTCCCTACACCCAAAAATTCCCTAGTGGGTGCGAAACTTGGGGTTACCCCCAGGCTTCTGTCCCCAACGAGAAAAAAGCAAAAAAGCAAAAGAAATTCTTGGAAGTGAGTGATATAACCATAATAGTTTCATTGTAAAGGTAGGAAACCAAAAATGGACAATGCCTAAGCCTCTCACTTAGCCACAGCCCTGGTGTCATTCGTCTGAGTTGCCTACCGTTCCGAGCCGCACTCCTCCGTGCAGGTGCCACTGAAAAACACCGCAAGTGTGACCCGGTCAGTACCACTCTCACCGCTCTGAGAAAGCACGCCAATTGTCCGCTGTGAGCTAGCCGCCAATGTCGTTCAAGGGGTTCAAGAAGTCGATTGTGCGGGCGCCGCAGCAGTTGCGCCAGAAGATGAACATGGGTGAGTTCACCCACGACCCCGTGTACCAGGACGCCGAGTCCCGGTTTAAAGAGATCGAGATCGAGACCAAGAAATTGAGTGAGGAGTCCACCCGTTACTTTAAAGCGATCAATCTGATGTTAGATGAGCAAATCGAGTATGCCCGGGCCATGCAAGAGATTTACAAGCCGATTGCTGGGGGTATGGCTGACCCTGACGCCCTGGAAGACTCCCCGGAAGGGGTGCAGCTGGCGGAATACTACTGCGCCGCCATGACCCAGCTCAAGGACGAGCTCAAACCCGATTTGGAACTCATCGAGAAGCGGGTGGTGGCGCCGGCGCAGGAGTTGCTCAAAGTGATCAACAACATCCGTAAGATGGCGACTAAGCGTGAGCACAAGAAGGTCGACTTGGATCGTCACAAGCGTACTCTTGCCAAGTACCAAAGCAAGAAGGAACCGACGTCTAAGGACGAAGAAAAGATGTACAACTCGCAGGCGGAAGTGGAAACGGCGCAGGCCGAATATGACTACTACAACGAGTTGATGAAGACGGAACTCCCGCAATTGTTCGAGATGCAGAACCAGTTCATCCACCCGTTGTTCGTCTCGTTCTACTACATGCAATTGAACATCTACTACACGTTGTACAACAAGATGGAGGAGCTCAAGATGCCCAACTTCGACTTGTCGCTGGACATTGTTGAGGGCTTCAACGCCAAGAAGGGCGACGCTGAAGAACGTGCCGACTCGTTAGGCATTGCTCACTTCAAGGTGGGCCACGCTAAGCGCAAGTTGGAGACGGTGAGACGTAACCAGGAACTCAAAATGGGCCAGACCCCGTCGCCGATCGGCTCCAACCCGGCGTCGCCGGTGGTGGGTGCCCCTGGCGTTGCTAGCCCTGCCAGTCCCACCGCTGCCGGTGGTCAATTGCCCGCTTACTCCCCGGGGACTTATGGTACTCAATACGGCACCGACCAAAAGGCGACCTACAACCCCGCCGCTCCTGCCGCCGCCGCTCCTGCCGCTGCCGCCGCCGCTCCTGCTGCCTATGGCCAGACACCGACTTACGGCCAACCCGCTCAAGCTCCCGCTTACGGCCAGCCAGCGCAAGCACCGGCTTATGGTCAACCGGCACCCGCGGTGGCGGCGGCACCCGCTGCTGCTGCTGCTGCTGCTGCTGCTGCCCCCACTGCTTACGGGGCCCCTCCCCCTGCTGCTGCTCCTGCTCCCGCGGCAGCGCCCGCGGCCACTTGCACCGCTCTTTACGACTACACCGCTCAGGCCGCGGGCGATTTGCTGTTCCCTGCGGGCGCGGTGATCGAAATTGTCGAGCGCACCGCGGACGCCAACGGGTGGTGGACAGGGCGTTACAACGGCCAACAGGGTGTTTTCCCCGGTAACTACGTCCAGGTGAATTAGAGACGGTAGAGGTGTTAAGCTTTTATAGTATTTTAAGTAGTGATCACGTGCACATGACAAATTGCTTTGTGTATTTAAAATCGTAGAGCCATGGCTAGATATATTTTGAGGCTCTCTCTTTCAAGCGCTAGCACTTAGTAGCCCACCGAGATCAAGTAGTCGGCCAACTTTTCCACGATAAGGGTGGCTTCGTTGGCAACGACACCGGTGGGGTAGTGGGCGACGAGAATCGCCTGCTTCGTCTTCACCGCGATCACCCCGGTGGTGTCCTTGTCCTTGCCCTTGCCCCGGCCGTAGATGGAACGGTCGTCGGATCTCAACAACAAGTAAGGTTCGCCACCGACATTCAACCCGTGGGCTTGCAACGCGGCGGGGTCGGCGTAGGCCTGGGCAATGGCGGTGATTTCCTCGGGCTTGATCTCAAACGCGCCGGTTTGGGCCCACAAGGAGTCCCCGGCGGCCGAGTACAACGCAGCCTTGTCGAGCTTGCCGGTGGCGACTAATTGGTCGGTGTATGCTTGCCAGGACATGATGGATTGGGGGGTATTTAGGGTGTGGTGATTGGAAACTGAGGTGGCCCTAATTTTTAGACGAGGGCGAGCGGTCGATGCAGGACGATTGGTAGCGCCGAATCAACCCACCGCGATTTGATCTCAAATTGCCCCTCATAAAGCTGAAACTGCCAAAATTAAATCTATTAAAATTACAAACTACTAAGTGCGTTGCTTTTTGCGGGGAGGCTCCTCTTCAACATCCTCCACTTCCACCATCACAAGATCGCCTTCATCGTCATCAATGACCACCGTGTCACCATTAGACTCTGCTGCCGGTGACGCGTCCAGAGCCGCTGGCGGCGTCTGCTTCGCTCGTAATTTCAATTCAGGGAACTTGGTGGAGGCAGCGCCGCCGGTAATATACAACTCCAAGTTTTCCAACTCGTCGTCGTCATCCTGAACGAGAACGATTTGTCCGGGAGCGAAACTAGGAACGGTGTCGAGAGCATCGTCGACTTTATCGTCAAAGTCAACATCGTAGACAAGTTTCAGCCCAATGGAAATCAGAATGCCATCACGAGAATATCCGTAGTGCTTGACTAACTCGTCGGCAAACCATCCGAGCGATTGTTTATGGTAGTCATCATCACTGATATCGAGCACTCCTCGCGAAAGTAACGCCGTCAGCGGACAGTTTGGACGAGACGGGGCCGGTTTACCCGCCAGTAAAAACTTATTCGGGGCTATAGCAATGTAGGCCACCTTCAGCAGGTCAGCAACTTGCGTGTAGTCAGTCTTCCCAGCTTTGATGGCGGCGCCGTCGGGGGTGGTGCTGAGATACTCAAAGTATTGAGTGCCTCCCAAACACAGAAGCCCCGAAATGATTGCATTAGTGGTGGCAATGGCAGGGATGATATTGCCAGCAATTTCTTTAATGTCAAATTTGGTTTTCAACGGGATGCCAAACACAAAACTCCGTAGGTTGGCGGCAGCAGCAACAAAGTTAAGAGTGTCTTCATCGTCCTTATCGAAAGCAATGATAGTTTCGCCTTCTTGAATGCGGTTTTGAATGCTAGCAGTCGCTTGGCTTAACACATACAAGTTTTGTCCCACCAGCCACATCAGCGTGTCGTCAGTAATGACATCTTGAGTACTGTTGGCAATCTCTTCGGTGTAGTCAGCAAACACTAACGGGGTGGGGCGCTTGCGTTCTTTCCACAAGGCGTCAATACGCAACAATTGCTCGATGTCAGTGGTGTAGAGAGTGTTGACCATCTTCTCGAAAAAGTCAGCAGACAACCGGTGTTCTTTCAAGACTTGAAGCTCATTGTTACCTTGCTTAAGCGCACTAAGTTCTTGTTGGTTGTCGGTGGCCTCCAGAAGATCTTCTTCGTGGTCCTCGCCGAACAACAGAGGCCACAAAAACTCCTTGGCCCAGGTGATGCAATGTACCGGTTGCGACGGCGTCAGTCGAATGGTACACACGGGATAAGTGGTGGGGGTTTCCTTCACGTCACAGTCAAAGCACTCGGTGGCGTAAGGGAAGATCGGTTGAACGTGACCATCGTAGCCTTCAGTACCCAGCTCCATGAGCGGAGTCTTGAGGAAGAGACACATTTTGTTGACGTAGCGCCGGGCCTCAATGTTGTCCAAGGCATTGAACACGTAGTCGAACTGTTGCCACCACAGCATGGGGAACTGGGTGGTGTCCATGATGTTGCCATGGTGCGGCTTGAGCTTACTGTTGTGGTAGTTGAACAGCTGGACCGACTGACTGATGGTGGTGGCTTTGGACTTGTCGATATCCTTTTGGCGGAACAAGAACTGGCGGTTCAAGTTGGAAAGGGTGATGGTGTCGAGATCAACGATGTGGACTTCGCCGTATCCCAAAAGCACGAGATCCTTGATGAGTTCACAGCCGATACCGCCAGCCCCAACCATGAGGACCTTGCTGTTTCGAAGCGTCGCCACGCAATCCTCGCCTAGGATCCGCTTGACATAGCTATCACGAGCCATGGAGGGTGTAAGTAGCTGTAAGTTGCAGCGCGTAGCCGGTGAAAGTTTCACTGAAATGAAAGCAAGGTGCGATTCCCCACAATTCGATGTTGTATCTATCTAACATCAAAAATAATGAAAACATCTCTGTTTCAATGATTATCAATCTTAACTTTCAGTCTGAGATTGCCCCACATTTATTACGTTGCTGCACTTCGTACTCCCTCACAATGAGACTGACAGCCTACAAAACACTACACAAAAAGTTCTCTACTTTGAATCATCTCCGTAGCTGTGAATGATCATAGTATAGAAATTTCATGCTTCAAACTCTAGTTTAATTCAATGAAGTTATTATTGGTACTTGAAGATTCATGCCGCACGCATCATATATTAGTCATACGCCGGTAAACTGATCTGATCGTTCGACGAACCAAAGTTTACTTTCAAGACTGATAATATGTTTACTGGGATTGTTGAAACTTTGGGTACGATCTTATCGTACGAAACCTTAGACTCGTCCGAGTCTGGTGGCAATGGAGTGTCGATGGTGATTGGGGACGCCGCCGCCGTCCTTAGCGACGTGCAATTGGGAGACTCGATTTGCACCAACGGGGTGTGCTTGACGGTTACTGAGTTTGATGATGCCCGTACCCAATTCAAAGTTGGTGTCTCCCCGGAAACGTTACGTCGGTCCAACCTTGGTGACCTCAAAAAGGGCGATAAGGTTGATCTTGAGCGAGCCGTAAGCTCCAATACCCGTATGGGGGGTCACGTCGTTCAGGGTCACGTTGACACTATTGCCACCATCACTAAAAAACAGCCTGAGAATAATGCTATCAACTTTACCTTCCAATTGCGCGATCGCCAATACATCAATTACATTGTGGAAAAGGGGTTCATCTGTGTCGATGGGGCTTCGTTGACGGTGACTGCAGTTGACTACACCACGGCTGAGTTCTCTATACAAATGGTTGCCTACACTCAGGAGAAGGTGGTTATTTCCGGCAAAAACGAGGGTAACACCGTGAACATCGAAGTTGACGTCGCTGGCAAACTTATCGAAAAGCAGGTCGAGTTGGTTCTTACGGGGATGGTCTCCAATGAAGACTCTGCCGTGGCCAAGGCGTTGAATTCTTTGATCGAGAAGAAAATCAAGGAGCTCAAGTGAGTAAGTCGATGAATTGATGAACACGAAGAAAATTAGATCGAACAATTGTTAATAAAAGAACACACTAGTAATCAGTTGTAAATAACAGGATTGACGCGTCCTTGAGACCTCTATTATTGCGTCCCCAGCCGTGAGTGGTTTGATCCCTGGTATGGTGGCAGCGGTGCGAAAAAGCCGTTTCGCTAAGCCAGTCGCCACCAACACCATGGATATCATTTTAGGCATCAGAGTGGCCGACTCCACCATCATTGCCACTTCCAAGGCGGCCACCCGGGGTATCTCGGTGCTCAAGGCCAACGACGATAAGACCCGGGTGCTCAATACCCACAACCTCATTGCGTTTACCGGGGAGGCGGGCGACACCGTCCACTTTGCCGAGTACGTCCAGGCCAACATCCAATTGCACACCATGAGAGAGGGCCACGAGTTGAGTCCCACTGCATGCACCAACTTCATTCGCCTGGAGCTTGCCACCTCAATCAGACTGAGAAAGCCGTACCAGGTTAACTGTTTGGTGGCGGGGTTCGACACCAAGACTTCGAAGCCGAGCTTGACGTGGATTGACTACTTGGGTACTAAGACCGAGCTTCCCTACGGTGCCCACGGCTACGCTGCCTTCTACTGCACCTCGCTTTTGGACAAGCACTACAAGGAAGGGTTGACGGTGGAGGAAGGTCTCAAGTTGATGGACATGTGCTTGAAGGAGCTTGAATTGAGAATGCCCATCGACTTTAAGGGGGTTTACCTCAAGGTGGTCGACAAGGACGGGGTGAAGGCTATTGGTGGCGAGGACCCGCTGGACTTGCCTCCCGCCGAAGCGTCGCTGGCTCCCGCCGTTCAAGCGTCGGCTTAAACGATTAATGATCCATGATATAGTTATAAACGTCTCCTCGAATTTTAAAATGAATCATAGCGAAACTCTAATTGTGATCTGAGATAATGTAGGTATCGTAAATATAAGTCGTTTGTAATGAGTCGAATTTGCTCTGTTCTTTGCCAGCAAAGAACAAGAAGAGGGTATCTATTATATGACGGTTGGCTTGAATCAGACAATCTTGTAATTAATTCAGTATCTTTCGTTGCCACTTGTCCTCGCGGAGTCGAAAATGTCCTAGATTGTATCGATGAATCACAGCCTTAACAAGGCCATTGAAAAGGGGACCGCTGATTGTAACATCTGAATCATGGAATAACTTCATAGTATCTGTCACCAGTAATGACCCCTTTCGAAGCTGGCTCAACATGACTGTATATATTAGTCGAAGCCGGTCAGGGTTAACCCAAGTGCGATTTCTGGAGGCTTCTTCCTCACGGATCAAAACCCCACTGTCGATTAGATTCCGACACAATTGCCTGAACATCGACTTGTATGTCAATTCTCGAAGCTGATTCAAGTGTTGGTCACGACGAAGATGATTAGTGTACTGCTTAACCACCGATACGACCGAGGGGTGGCTAAACAACGTTCCCAAAGTCATACGTTCAAATTTGTTAGACGCTATAACCTCGCAAATCGCTGTTAAAGCCTTGGGTAACGTCGTTATTGATGTCGCTACCACATCACCATTTTTGTCAGCAGTTTGTGAGGATATCTGCAGGCTTCCCTTGGAGAGCGACGGCTGACTTGCGCTTAAACGATCATCTTGGCTGTGTCTTTGTTGTTTGACTCTTGTGAGGATCACACTGTCATCACTGCGTGGTAGCTGGTTGGTAATCTCGTCGTAGTCATGTCCGCCATCGAAAGCACAACCAGGAGATCGGCCCGGTGGCGAGAAATCCCAGGGTGACGCCAATTTCCGTTGCCTGAACTTCAAAGCACGCTGCCACCATTGATATAGTTGAGGAAACGCTTCACTCCCGACCACCAGTGGAGATATTATGAAGACATCCACCCGCCACCTGCGGTCAATATCAATAATCCAGCTGACCACCCGGCCCTTAAGCTGCAAAAATCGGCCGTAGTTTAGATCGCAATCAGCATCTAAATCCAGCTTTTCGTATACACTCTTTGGCACCCGGCATTCGATGTATGACCCACTACTATCATCGAGCCACAATTTGAACTCTTTCCCCGATTTTAGTTCCGTAATGCCAACGACAATTCCCAGGACCTCGACGTAGTTCAATGGCCAATTCGATATTAAGATATAGTGTTCATTATTCCAATGGAGCATATCCTTGACGAGCAGACCATAGACGTTTTTGACCCACTTAGTATCATTCAAATCCACGCCAAGCACTGGGCAAAACCGTTTGTAGTAGGGGCTGTTATGGAAGCAGCGATAACCGTAGTAAACCACATCTCCTATTCGTCGGAAGATGTGGTTTTCGCCGGGAGCCATATCAAGCATGGCGGTACGCGTCGCACTAATGACCGCGTTGGAAAATATAACAACGCCGATCACGATCAGCCATGAATATTCTGGCAAATGTTAGATGAAGTTTTTACGCTGAGATCTGATGAGATGTACCGATATTGTTGATATTAGCAATAACAGGTATGTCTATAGTCTATGTACTATTTACACTCTACAGTTGTTGATGTCGAACACCAAGATGTCCGACGCCCCCGCAAGTTTCAACTCATCCATGATGTTGCCGATCTGCTTGGATTCCACCATCGCCAGGACCGCCACCCATTCTTGGTTGCCAGCGCCGTTCAGCTCCAACACCGTCACCGTAGCTGCCTTGCGACCGGGAGTCAACTTGAGCACTTCCGGAAGGATGGCACGAGGGGCGTTGTAGTTGCACAACACAAACTTTTGTGCCGCCAACACACCTTCAATCCGTTGTTGGATCTTTTGCACCAATTCAGGGTGCTTGGGAGTCTTCGACGAGATTAAGTGGGCCGAGGTAGCCAAAATGGTTTCGATGGGCTTGAGGCCGGCAGCACGCATGGTTTCACCGGATTCAACAAGATCGACAATGGCGTCACCAACCCCAAGAGCCACCGAGGCTTCGACAGAGCCACCAACATACCGGATCTTGGTAGCGAGGTCGGTCGTGCCTTCGAGCTGTTCAAAGTAGTCCCGAGTGAGCTTAGTGAACGAAGAGACGATCTTCTTGCCCACCAACTGCTTGGGGTCGGTGAACTCGCCCTTTTCAGGCACTTGGATCTGCAACTTGCACGCGCCGAACTTCAAGTCCAAAAGGTCGTTGACGTTGTCGAACATGTCGGCTTCCTTGATCTGGTCGAGCCCGGTGATCCCCAAGTCACATTGACCTTCGCCGACGAACACGGGGATGTCGGCGGCGGGCAAAAAGATGAGGGCGATCGGCAAGTTGGTGCAAAGAGCGATGTCCAAACGGTTAGACCGTCTGAATTGGATGTCGGCACCGCTCAACAACTGACAGCACTTCTCATACAATCTCCCCTTTTTGGGAACGGCAAATAGAAGCCGGTCGGGAAGGTGGGATACCAAGTCCATCGGGGTGGTGGTGGTGTGGATGAGTCAGTGGTTCCCACGTTTTTCGCGAGGTTATACCGTTGGTATGACTCACGTGACGCACTGTCACTGTAAGTGGCTAACGGCGGGGCGATAACGTCAAACGCCCATCTCGCCGCGCCAAGTGCCCAGCGAGTCCAAGCCCACGATATCGTGGTCTCGATCACTGTCGCCAAGGCTGGTGAACCCAATTTGGATATTCAAGAATGAGAAACGTGGGTGGAGCTCGCAAAAGTTATACCAATGTGAGTTGAGGCATAGGGCGAAGGCGACGGCGCATGCTTATTATCTATTAATCTCTCTATACTATTCCAATGCCGGTTGCGAATCCTTCAAGGACGCGATCTCATCACGAGTGTGCGGGGCCACCTCGCCGTTGCCATGCCCGTACCAGTACTTGTTGAAACTCCACTGTAGCAAGATTTTCACCAAATCCCAAGGGCCGAACTCAGGCCATAACTTGTCGACAAATACCACCGCACAGTCGGGCAGCACGCATTGCCATAATAAGAAGTCCAGTAGACGGTATGTGCCCAGAGTGCGTATCAAAAGCTCGAGGGGCGGGCACTCGGATGTGTATAGATTGTTTGTGATGGTATGCTCATCGATGGGCTCGTGTGTCTCTAAGCTTTGCTCCACTGTTCGTTTGATCAGGGTTGCCATCTCGTCGCGGGAAGTGTATGGGAAGCAAACGTTGAGGATGGCCCGTGTATTGTCTTTTGTGATCTCCTCGGCACGGACCAATACCTCTCGGACGTCGTCTCGAAGCAACAGCGTGTTGCCGATGATGCGGACTTTAACCCCATACTTCTTGCAGAGCTGACCGTTCTCGACGATTTGCAGCAACTTGCTTTTGGCGAGCTCCATGAGCCACGCCACCTCGTACAGCGATCGTTTGAAGTTTTCGATACTGAAGGCGTAGACGGTGGCGCATTGAACCCCACACTCGTACATCAACTCAAGTATCTGGGCCATCAGTTCAAACCCGAGGTTGTGGCCCTCTTTTAGCTCCATCTTGTGGTTTTTGGCATACCTGCGGTTACCATCCATGATGATACCTACGTGCTTGGGCACCGGTCCCAGACGTATAAGCCCTCCCACGGCTTTTTTCACCGCAAGCATCGAAAGCAGTTGGTAAGACTCAATTGCCACGCGAACATTTGATACATGCGAATTTAATAGTCACCTGCGGACGTCCATGTGATAGATCCCCGAGGGGCACAGGGCAAGCCGAACAAGACCGCTTTCTACAATAGGTAAAGGGAAGCAACGTTAGTGCCGTTGGCAACTGGTGGAGCGATAACAATGGTCGCCAAGCCTGCACATGGCACAAGGTTTTGTCTGAAGTGACGCTAGCATCTCGTCATCGTTCTCAAGTTATTACCGTAAACGGGATTTCGTGGTTCAAGGGATCTGACACTTATTCTTCCATCGGCATTACACCTCGTACAACGGCCAATCCCCAGCTGATAAAAACCATTTGCCGAGATACTCCGGTACATTGACCCCCGATTGATAACAACACGGAAGCGACCTTCGGTCCGTCCGACCCGAGGCCGGAAACTTATAAGACAATTCATGATTAGCCTATCCTATTCTACCATCTTGAGCCCATTATGCCATCTTTACGTATGCTCTAACCTCATGTTTTCTTTTATTCGACCTTCCTTCGATTTCCGATGAAGTTGCTATAGTAGACACGATATACTAAGATCTTAAGTTGACGAGGCAACCCCAGTGACATTGAATCCCACCAGTAGTATTAATCGACTTTCACTTACTTATTGATGGTCGGCGTAGTAGAAAGATCTGAAGAGTATACCAAAAATGCTTTGTTCTCAGTCATAAATATCGATGGAAAGTGAGGTGTTACTCATTCAAGCTACTTGACGTGTGTCGTACAACTTCTACATCAGTTATATCTGTTGTTTAGAGGTGATAAGGACAACTAACTGGAGATGTCAAGCGAGCTCCAATTCAACTCAAGTTTACTTCAAGTCTGACTAAGCCAGATTGTGGCGAGCCCCCTTGAGGCCTTGTTGAAAGACATCAATACCAAAGTAGATCCCAATCGTCCAAAAGCTGTCCACCACCATGAAACGCGTATTTTCACGTCCCGATATTGTAATTCAAAACACCACGGGTCTGTGTTTGTATCATATGCTCGGTAACCGCCATGTTTTCCTATCTCGGTCTTTAATCCTCCAAATTGAATTTTTCAGGCGTAGCCGCGTAAACACCATGTGGCTTCAAACAATAGCGTACCTGAGTCCAAATTAGTACCAAGATCTCTCAATACGTCAAGTTTTCGAGGTTAGTCGAGAAGGTAGTTGTATCAACATGAGTGGACGTGGTGGCCAAAATGTTTTGCAACTTTGCCCCTACGTTAAAGTGCTAGATCATTATAGTTCAATGGGGTTCACGATAGCGAACCCCAACTTAATAGTCCCGTATCCGATAATTCAAAATCTAGTTACAAGCGTAACGGCGGCAAAGGTTTATCGGCGCACTGTGGTAAACTGTGGAAGATCTAGGACTCCTAAATTATTTTTGAACCTTTTTCATATTTGAAGGCAATCAATCCGTTTATGAAGCACAGTATAGTGAACATGGCCATATCTTTTTACGCGTATGTTCGGTTTCAGTACTCCTGGGTATTGGAAATAGCACACGCAGCTAAAATTAATTAATGCACGATTAGACAATGAACATGAACATTATAAATTGGCCTACTCTACAATGAATGCCTTGTGTATATGTGATGACAGCTTCAATTTGATGCTTAAGCACTCGCTTTGGACGTATTTTGTCTAAACCTCATTTGAAAAACCGCCCGCCACGAATTTAGTTTCGAAACTCTGCAGCAGGGGTAGATTGATATGAACCTTATTTTGTCGTGGCAAAATGTATAAATAAGCATTCATCCGTAAATTTAATTTGCAAAGCTTACACTCGCTCAAATGAAGTTCTCCACCACCGCCGCTGCTGCTTTGTTGGCTGCCACTGCCACCGCTCAATTACAAGCCGAACAAAAGAGAGCCACTTCAGATGTCGTGGCCAACTTGGAACAATTGTACACTATTGCTACTAGAGGTGTCCCCTTGGAAAAGCGTGATGAAATCAACCAAGCCTTAAACCAACACCTCAAGCGTGAACTCGAAGGGACCGTGTTCGCCGACATGGTCAAGCGTGATGACATTGACTGGTCGTCGATCATCAACACCGTCCTTCAGTACGTGCCGACGATTTTGAAGGCTGTGTGGGACTCGGGTATCATCCAGAGCATTGTCTCCTCGTTGTTGAACAGCCAAGCCTTCAAAGATGGCCTCTACAACGCCCTCAAATGGGTGGTTGACCTTATCCTTGGATGGTTTACTCCCAGCACTACCTCTACCTCGACCGTTGGTGCCACTGCCACTGGCAGCCCTCAACAAAAGCGGGACAACTCCGCCGAGGCCATGATGCACGTCAAGAGACTTATGAACATGCTCGAAGATGACTCTGACTTGACTGTGCGTGACCTCACTGACACCATCGGCACTATCGTGGCCTCTTTATGGAACAACATTGCTCAATGGGTCAAGGACCACCCCGAACAATTCGCTCAAGCCTTACAAAAGATCACTGAATTCGCTTACCAAATCGTCGGTAAGGTGTACGTGTGGGCCAGAGACAACGGTTACATTGACAAGGCTTTCAAATGGTTGGGTGAAAACCTTGGTGACATTATCCAGCAAATTATTCTCTGGATCACGAGCGCCATTGGCGGTCAAAGCCCGGACCCTAAGCCTTCTCCTAGCAGCCCCCCTGCTCCCAGTGACCCCGTTACCATCACTAGCACCCTCATCGGCTCGACTCCCACCACCGTCACTGAAGTTCCCATCACCACCACGAAGCAACCTAACGGTCTCAGCAACAACAACAACACCAAGAGAATGTTGTATTAACTTGCTGGATGTCTCTAGTGTAGTCACTGAGAATACTCGTTTTTACTCAATAAATGTTACCCATATGTCCATTAATCCATTCCCTCTATAGAACAATTTATTGACTCTGCGTGGCTTGTTCGCGGGGATTGAAAACCAAGCACACCCCTTCGTCGCCGGCGGTGATGAGCTTACCGTCATCCATAATGGCAAAGTCAAACACAGGCATGTTGTGCCCAACACCGACAAACATTTCCGTGCCCAGACGAGCGTCCCAGCGGTAAACTTTGCCGTTAGTCAGCGAGCCAACCAAAACGTGGCTCTTGGGTTCAAACTGCAATTGAGTGATAGCATTTTCGTAATCTTCATGCGCCTCAGTCGACCACAGTTTACGCAAACGCCACTGTTGAGTTTCAAACAAAAACACGTCACCGTGGACAACGCCTACTGCCAACAACGGCATCAGTTCACACCACGCAAGGGCTTCGATCGATAACAGATCGTGATCATCATTATTGATCACCTGCAAGGTGTTGACGACCTTATGCGTTTGATGATTGATAATGGCGAGTTGACCGTCACGACCACCAACAGCCACCATGTGCCCTTGAGCTGACAAAACCACCCACGGCGATTCGATCCCCTTGAAATCTATAGGCGCCAATTTGTAGATGGGTTGGCCAGTGATGGCGTTCCAGCAGACAACCGTGGCGTCATCCGACGCAGTAACCAATTGAATGGTCTCCTCGTCCTCAAGGAAGACGCCTGCGTTACAGTCCAATGTGTGAGAAAAGCCAGTCATGAGTTGGGTCAAGTCATTACCTTCGATTTGGTAAACCCAGACAGACCCATCGTTGGCCCCAAATGCAAAGTAGTTTTGAGAAGGATGGGTGGCAATCCAATGGATCTCTTCGACTTCCTCAACATCACCAACCTTCGTCCATTTCTCCCCATTCTTGGTCCGATGAACCTGCAAAAGCCCCGCCATATCGGCAGTAATAACGTAGTTACCGTCAGCGGTAAATTTGGCGGTGATGACCGACTCTTTGTGATCGATGGTGGTCACGACCACGGGAGGCTGTTTATGAGTGGTCCACAACTTTGCGGTGTGGTCAGCCGACCCCGAGACCACCAATGGCAACTTGGGATGACGCTCCACCACAAATACCGAGTCTCCATGTTCGAGATATGTCCAAGAGTTATTCAGCAAGTCAAGCACGATCTGCTCTTCCTCTACTTGCTCCGACACATCCACATCCTCGTCCATCTCGTCATCACTTGGAGCACGGTCGTCAACAAGCTCGACAACCTGGCCGACCTCGTTTTCCTCCAATTCTTTGATATCGCTCATCTAAAGTGTACCCAGTGTGGATGTTCGATGGCAAATTGATAATGAGATGAGGTTTATATGCAGGAACTGAAACTGAGCAAGCACATGAATATGTTAGATCTTTTAAAAAAGGCAAGCGAAAAGGAAGAAAGAAGATTCAACAAATGATTGATCTGCCAGAACTAGATAAGAAAGTGTTCGGTCGAATATTGAAAAAAAAAAAGATGGGGTCAACCGGGAATTGAACCCGGGATCTCCTCCAATTCCAACGCCTGAGACGCTCGAGATTTAACCCGAAGGAGGCATCGTACCACTAGACCATTGACCCACTTGCAACCCCTTTGAAAAGAGCTATGGTGATGTCCAGGTAACGATATACAATTTTTCCTTTTTCTACCGCCGATGTAAACATACCAATCAAATTTAACAAAATTTAACAAACTCTAGATGATATAAAATGTGCAAACATCCAAGTGAGATTATCTCAAGTGCCTCAAAACTGCATATTCTCTGTTCCACTTGCATGATCGAAAAAATCGAAGTTTATTTTCATGAAACACATAATTGTCTTAAGCTCAGAACGTTGGCAGCAGTTTCGCATCAAGACCCATAGGAACAGATATTTTTGATATTAGTACTTTGAATTTTGGCCGTAGTGCAGCCTGGTTCTAGCTCAACTCTGTTCATGGTTTGCATAATCAGCCAAAATCTTCGAAATTAAAATTCCACTTTGTGACTTCTTAATACTGCATTTCAAGTTATTGTGCGTCTTAACTTATGGTAGAACTTCCAATGGCTCTTTCTGGCAATGAACAAGTTGAACTTGTCCACATTTTTCTTATCATTACGGTAAAAAAAATCCAATACTTTAAGTGGCGAAGGTGGACATTGAAATTTGACCAAGAGTTATAGAATCGAGTGTCAAACAGATACATTTATTCGATTCTCCCGCTCATGACGATGACAACGGACTGTCGTCATTTCGAGGATACGATTAAACTATTCAATCATCATTTCACTGATAGTGATACACAATGAAGTAATCAAAGATCAGCTTAAGAAATAAGACTCGAGAGTATTGATCTCACTTTATAGGCTTCCTTTTATGGTCTCGCAATGGTGTGTGTCAGCAAGAATTTGGTTTGGTTTCAAAGGTATATTTACAATTGGTGATTGCAAGTGCATTGAAAAGAAATTGAATTGGTCTCAAGTGAGAGAATCCTTTTCTTGGTCGTATGAGATGTGTTTATGAACTCGAATGGCTTAAAATGTGTTGAAGATGAGCCCTGATCAATTTGACGTATTTTCTACCCCTGACGGATAACCGTCATCTTGGAAAAATCAACGCGCGCAAATGGTTTAGTGGTAAAATCCAACGTTGCCATCGTTGGGCCCCCGGTTCGATTCCGGGTTTGCGCATGTTTTTGGCCGGTTGTAGCTAATCAAGAAGCTTCTGGTCTTCGATTTATTATACAACGCAAGCCAGAGACTCCTCGTCAAACGTTTCACCTTCGACACTCGTGAGTGATCAAGTTGAGTGCATCTGCAAGAATGAAGAAGCAAAAATATTCAAACACATGTATCACAACTTCCGTTATAGCTGCAGTTTTTCAGCAAATTTCTAGATGGGCGAACCACTTTTGCGCGATAACTGAAAGCATTTGCTGACGATTGTGCAACCATGAAGGGCTGTTCATATTAGTAGGTTTCCAAAGGTATGAAGGCATCATCTAACAATTCGATTCAATGAAATTTATGAAAGGATGTAGCATAAGCTGGAGTTCTTGAAATTGATGAAATTTGAATGGAATAGAGTGCAGTTTGTTTGAAAAGAATCACCCTTCCCAAACATATCGAATGCATGTAAAGCACAAACCGGAGACTAGAATCAAATGAGAATCTCGCAACTCACACATTTCAACACTAAAATCAACAATCCACTCAAAGGCTCACTTGAATACGGTAAATTCAGCTACTATGTCCATTACATTCTCAATCGTGTAACGTAGTTCAAGTTTGATTGATAATGACTCTGCCGAGTTATTCTACTTGTGTGATTGAAACTCTCCGAATATAAGCTACATGTCTATATTCATGCCTTGATGTGGACTCACTTATTCTGTCATATGGAATAGCTGTAATAGTAAGATATTTTTCTCCTACCATGTAGAAAAGTTTACCTCCTTTTTCCTAAAACTTTACTTCCAGAATCGTCTTTTAACCAATTATTTTTTTTTATCTGTAGGTATGCATTAATATCTACCCGTAAAAAACGATTGTAGACGGCTCTAAGAGCCGCCTACCGCCGTGAAAAGAAAAAAAAAAAAACAGATAAGATATCTGCGAGTTGAGGAAGCACGAATAATTGCAAACCTCTGAGAGAATAATAGCTGAAGTAGGGTGCTCAAGCAAAAGGGGGAATGTATGTAACGTTGGTGTTGTTCAATCCACGTTCTCAAATTAGCCTCTACCCAAAAAGCAGGGGCCTCATGTGATAGTAGTGACTCCTTAAAAAGGAGGAACATAGCTCGCAAGAACCGGGCTAGTTCTTTGAGCGCAACCAGACTAAGACGTCGAGGTGGGAGCATATCAGACACGGTTGTGAATGTTGACTTCTGCATTCAGGTCTTACTCAGACACCTTTTAACGTTTCAATTTATTATAAAATCTTATGTGGTACTTTGAGTACTGATAGTTGGGCGAGAAGAGAGGATACGCCTTTGATGAAGATTGGGGTCTATTGTATTATGAACACTAATGCAACGGAAGTCAGNTACTTACACAATAAAAGTCAGAAATGCCTGGTTAGCTCAATCGGTAGAGCGTGAGACTCTTAATCTCAAGGCTGCGGGTTCGAGCCCCGCATTGGGCTTTCATTTTTGAACTACTGTTATAGATCGGCAAGCAGCTATCGTCTCATCGATGGCAACTGATTCATTTATTTTTGCTTAGGTTTCGTGATTCATTAGTATATGTCGTAAGCTATGCTGGTAGCTCTATTTTCGAAATGCTATTGAACGCTGGCTTGACGTTCGTAAAATTCGGCAACTTGCGTAGACAGGGTGGCGTCTTCGGGCCCTTTATCATCCCGTATGCGAATAAATCTAGGGAACCGGAGTGAAATGCCCTTGCCGTACTCAGTGTGC
>NW_022995190.1:0-38140 GCF_008704595.1 Diutina rugosa | reverse complement strand
ATTGCTGACAGTCTCTGTTTCGGCGCAATGGCCCCCGGACCCGCCCTGTGCCAATCAACCCCCGACTATCATCACCCTATACACTACTAACGCTTAGCAGGCCCCCCCACACGTTTTCGCGGTGTCCTCCACGCTTCTCTCCAGTGCCCCGGACTAATAATAGGCGACACGAGCCAGCGGCGGCCCAGCTGTCGCCTCTAGCGGCTGCCCCCGCTGCACCAAAATTCGCCAAAATGCGACAGAAAATGTGCGATCGTGTCTGCCTTGCAGACACCAGGGAAGCAGACACCACCGACAATAAGGGCGTATGTGGCGTCCCCTTCAAACCAAGACACGGGGTGAAACGAGGGGATAATCGCGACAGGAGCGAGTAGGCACTATATGTCCCTAAGCCCACGACAAGCCACTTAATTTGAAGGTGATTAGAGCAATTGAGGCTGGTGATCCGTGGCTCCACGAGTCGCATCAATTGTGGCCAATTAAATTGGCTACAGTGCTTACTATAGCGCTTATTATAGTGCTTAATTTGAAGCTTTGCCACTGCCCCAAGGGGGGCGGGTTTGGTGGCGACACAAATGGCAATTGGGTTTAATTTGCAGATACGAATTGGCCTAGCGGTATACGGGTAACGCCAGGCTCTCTCCCGGGTGTTTTTCATTTTGTGTGGTCCCGTATTCCCCCAGGCTTGGTCTAGGCGTTTGTGGCGGTGCCAACATATTTTAACACGGGACATTTTCCTCTGTATTATTGTACTGTGATTTTTGTACTGCGACTTTTTTATTCTGTGAGAACCATGCCGAATGGGGTGCCGTTTACGCGTGGTGAGCTCCACATAATGTCGTGCTTTCAAGATAATGGTGACATAGATGACCACGGCGTGGCTTCCACTGAGTGAATTACAATTGAAGGGAAGATGAGTTCCAGGCGAATTACACCCCAATTGCCGCCGTGGCTCGTCATAGCCGCTTGTACTTAGCCGTCCACCGTCAATGGCTGCTGGTTGTGCTAAAAATACCAAGGTACCAGTTTTCGGTGTTGCTTGTGACTCCTACCTGACTCGGGACTGGGCTCAAAAATGGGTGTCTTCTTGCCAAGTTTTTCCAACATTAGGGGCACCCAGTATAGGGGCGGAGACCAGGTGCCGCACGCGCTTGGCACGCGCACACTGTTGTGGGTGTTGGGAGGGGAAGAAGGTTGTCCCCGGGGTTTTTCTCTGAGGTATGCGGCTATGTGCAGGAAAAGTGCGCTTCCGTACTCGATTATACGCAGGGCGCCACGGACATTAATCTTCGGACTGGCCTCATCCTCCGGGCCAATACACAACTTTCCTACTCCACCACAGAACATCGTCATGTTGCGACTACTGTGCCGCTCGATTCTGACCCTGATCACCATGGGCGCCTACCCGCTGGCGGCAGCGCTGGCGCTGGCGCTGGTGGCGACTGTTGCGCCAGCAAAGTTCAGGATCCCGTTGCTTAAGCTGCCCATGTACTTTGGCCACACCCTGCTGAGAGTGAACCGCCCCTATAACGAGGACCGCTACGCCGCCACCGTGCTTGATATCAACGACGAAAAGGTGTTCCTGTTCGCGGTATTTGACGGCCACGGCGGCTCCGAGTGCTCGTCGTGGCTCGAGGAGAACTTGGCGAAAGTAGTAGAGCAGGGCGACGATATCAACATGGACAAGCTTGCCCGGGACTACGCGAAGAACATCAACGGCTATTGGCGCCGGTGGTACAAGCACCGCAAGAGCCACATGGACCTGTTGCGCGGCGCCCCGCTTTCGCTCAGTGACGCCAGCGCCCGCCACTTGAACCTCCGCCAGCGGCTCCCGGCGCTGTACTTGGACGCTGACTACCAGTTCTGTCTGCTGTCGCAGAAGCTGGGGCTGACGTGCACCAACGCCTTCTTCGAGACGGTGATCGGCACCCCCACCGACTACTACTTCATGCGGAACACGGTGCTGATCATGACCATCGCCCACGTCGGCGACACCAAGGCGATCCTCGTTGACCGCAACGGCGAGGCGCACGCGCTCACGCAGCCGCACCACCCGCTGAACCCCGTGGAGCTGGAGCGCCTCAACAAGTACGCCACGGCGTTCATGACCGACTCCTTTGGCGAAGAGCGGTTCATCGCCCTTGCCAACACCCGCGCCTTTGGCGACGTTAAATTCAAGCAGATGGGCGTGTCCGCCGAACCTGAAATCTCGCAACTTGTCGTCGGCGACGCCCTGGCGGTGCTGGCACACTTGACACCTGAAGAAATCGCCAAGTACACCATCGGCGGCCTTGGCGGCAACGAGCTGTTCCTCGTGCTTTGTCTGGACGGCATTACCGACGTGTTGACCGACCAGGAAATCGCTGACATTGTCATGGTCCACTATAACAACCGCGGCACCACCGTGGCCACGCCGCAGTTGGGCGCCGAAGAAGTGGTGAAATTTGTTGAGTTTGTCGGCGGCGACGACAACGCCACCTGTCTTGTGGTGCGCCTCAACGGGTGGGGGATGTGGCCTGTCACCGATAGAACCGGCGAGCTCCGCCAGTCGCGCCTCTCCGACTACAACCCAAGACAAAGAAGAGAATGACCATAACGAAAACTACACTCACTAAGTGATTATCAATTCAATAAATGCATACCAATACAACGACCTATCAACTTAGAAGCGTACTCAAATAGATACAATCTCATATTATCAAGGATTGTTGACCACAGGGCGTATGACATCAAAGTCTTAGTGATAGTCACAATCTGCTCATATCATCGTCCAGAGCACAAGATTCTGGTCAACCCACGGTGTGTTGTCCATCGTGCAAGGTATTGCTCAGGTTAATACTCTTCTTTTGCCAGTGTTTCGTTATTATCATGCTGGTTACTTCGATTCTCCGTAGCTCCAGTCACCGTCTTTCTGAGAGTCGAACCAGGGACAGTCTTCGAATATATGACCCACCCAAAAGATGCCTTGACCAAGGAAGCCACAGGTACAGTGGCCCTCGGCATTATCCATCTTCTTTAAGACGGAGCCATACTGGGGTATCCATTTGTGGAAATGGAAATGGGTGTATAAATGGATTCTGAACATGGTTAAGCTGTGAAACTCATGGTGAGCCGTAGAGCAATTGGTCCAGCCACATTTGTATGGTCGAGCGATTCCACCAACAATGGCCTGCGTGACGAGAGAATCAATCTCTTGGTATGACATGGATAGCAAGAGATTAAAACTGTTTTAACTTTGGTCTGTCACCGATTTCCTATTTAGTATTAGATGAGAAATGAGTAGATATGTGGCCTACTCTAGCTCACTAAAATGTATGATATCAGATCTATCAAGAAGTTCTTGGGGTTACAGTTCAAATCATTTATGAATCATCAAGATTGATCCGATTTTTGGAACCACTTTCCATTGAGTGGATGTTACACCCGAGTGATCGCAGTAGCCACCATCACACTGACATGGTAGATGCAGTGTCATACTCGTGTAGTGTGATTTAATTCTCAAACACTTCATCCCACTACAATCTCGTGATAATTCTTCGTCTATTGTCGTTATGCTATTTACAGGGTCAGTTCTTCGAGAACTTGTACATGAACCGCTTGCGCGTCGGGGCAAACTCGCCCAACTTCAGCCCCACCATGTCGTCGGTGACTTCAAACTCGACGTACTCCTTGCCGTTGTGGACCTGGAACTTGAGGCCGACGAACTGGGGGAGGATGTCACACAGCCGCGCGTTCGTCCGCACGGGGGTGCCGTTCTTGATCGCCTCCGAAAGCGGGAGCGGCACCACGTTGGGCCCTTTCCACGCCAGCCGCTTGAGCACAGGCAAACACGCTCTCATGTTATTGATGGAGAGTCGGTGTGGGTATACTCGATTCTGGTACTCAGTGAAAAAACTAAGATGGTAGTTTATGATTTCGCATTGTACTGCACATAAGCATGGCTCAGCGAAAAAAACCGTTCCCCATCACACACTAGCCCGAGCTTCGTAGGCCCTCATCGTGCGGCGCGATAAACCAAAGGTACACTAATAATCCCCATGTTTGGTGGCCGCTACGATCCGCTGGCGCTGACTCCAGCTGCCAAGACCAATATCCTAGATCGGTTCCGCAAACGACAACGAGAACCCGAAAGCGATTCCGAAAGCGAAGACAATAACGACAATAACGAGGAGAATAACGACGATAAGGAAGACTCTAGCAGCAGTGACGATGACGCCATGGATGTCGATGAAGACGAAGTTGAAGTGAAAGCTAAGGATCCAATTGAAGAGACAAAGGATGCCTCGTCATCTGAGGCTACTTCCAGTTCCAGCTCGGAAAGCTCGGAATCTGAAAGCTCGGAATCTGAATCCGACCTGGACTCAGAAGCCACTACCCATACCGACTCCATTGACATACCGTTGAAACATCAACATATCCTCAACAAGTTCCACCAAGCAGCTGCGCAGTCCACTCAAGAAGCTGATGAAATCGAAGAAGACGAACCTGAGCCTGAGGTGGAATTGGCCCCGCTTGAGCCGATGCCTCAACCAGCACTCCCACGAGATAAAAAGCTCCACACGGTGAAACTTCAAGCCAATTTAGATTGGCTTACACAAGCCCATTACGTTGATCCTAGCCGCACCGTCGCTTTTGAAGATTTGGGAGTAAGTGAAAACACCACCAAGAACTTGGCCAAGATGGGATTCACCGAAGCATTTAGTGTCCAGGTCGCTGTACTTGAACATTTCGCTTCATTGAAACTGGTGGTGCCGCGGCCTGACGTTAAGGGAGACCTCTTAGTAAATGCTGCTACTGGTAGTGGGAAGACATTGGCGTATACTGTACCTATTGTCGAGCTGCTACAGTCACGAGTGGTACCGAGGGTGAGAGCAGTGGTGATTGTGCCTACTAAACCGTTGATCAACCAGGTGGTGCTGACGTTTACCGCAGTGGCTAAAGGTACCTCATTATCAGTGTTGGCCCTTAAGACTGAGAGATCTCTCAAAGAGGAAGCGACTAAGATCACGACCAACTGTCCCGATATCATCGTGCTGACTCCCGGTCGGTTGGTGGAACACCTCCAGCTGAAAGTGCTTGATCTTCTGACGGTACAATATCTTGTCATTGACGAAGCCGATCGTTTACTTAACCAATCGTTCCAGAACTGGGCCCACGTCGTCACCGAGTCCGTTACCACCACTTCTAACGTCGCTCGTTCATTTACTCATATCCCCGTGGTGAAAATGGTGTTCTCGGCCACGTTGACTTCCGACGCCGGGAAACTCGCGGTGCTCAACTTCCAGAAACCCCACTTACTCGTGGTCAACGACGCCCAGGAGCTTGTCAACGAGATGTTCAGCGTCCCCGCCACCTTGACCGAGCAGTGGCTCCACCTCGGGCTGGCGAAACTGGCGTTCAAGCCGTGGGTGCTTGCGAAATACCTTATCGCCACAAACGCCACCCAAAACACCTTGGTGTTCTGCAAGAGCAACGACGCCTCGTTGCGGCTTGCCAAGCTTTTGGCGATGGTGCTTGCCACGATGGGATCGACCACTGCCGTCGGCTACATCAACCTGACGAATAATAAGGCCCAGCAACGTAAGCAGGTGTTGGATGGGTTCTCTGCAGGCACCACCGGCATCCTTGTGACCACAGACTTGTTTGCTCGAGGGATCGACATCTTGAGCATCAGAACCGTCGTCAACTACGACCTCCCTAACAGTTCTCGCGAGTACGTCCACCGCGTGGGGAGAACGGCGAGAGCTGGCCAAGCGGGTACTGCTCTCCTGATGACGTTTGGCAAGGGGGAGCAGAAGTGGTTCAAGAGTTTAATGAGCGACATTTCTCGTAAGCAGCCTGTGGCCGACGATGTTGAGGTGCCCCTGATGACGTCTGAAGACACCAACGTTTACGAAGCGACGGTGGAGCAGTTCAAGCGCCTCGTTCGCGGCCAGGAAAAGGACTAGATCGCTTTTGGCTCTACGTTCGATTCTAGTCCCCTGCTAGTCGCCTGCCCCGCCTGTGTACATAGCTTAGTGGCATGGCAAGCAATCGCGTGGTTATTGGCATTTATCGTTCGCACCAGCAATGGTTGCGAAGAAAAAAACGCCGGAAAGGGGACGAAAACAGTGGAAAACCGCCGGGTTGGTGGGGCACAAAGCCGACACAGCAACAATAAGGGTATCGGCTCGTGCTCTGCGGTTAGGGGTGGTCATGGCGGGTACGTATGGTTTATTTTCATCTAGCGCCGTGTGTTATTGTGTCGCTGTTGGCGGCACCACCGACGTGGTATTTATGTTTGGTAGACGGTGATTACCGCCCGTTTACGAATACACGTTACACGTCATCACCACCTCGTTTTGTCCTAATTTTTCTATGTTCAATGTCACTGCTTGAGTCCCAATAAGCAAGTTATGAACTGTCCTGTTTTACTACTCTTTACTTTTGTAAGTTGTGGTGTTACTCTGTAAGTTGTGGTTTGTCGTTGTTCGCTCACAAATTATATGCTCATCACGTGCTCTTCACTGGTAATGACTCGTATGTCAATGATGGCCATGACGTAATCGAGGTTCCAGATCCACCTCTATCTACTCCATACAGCCACCATCAATTATCACAGCCAATAAGAAATTTTGCCATTATTGTCACAACCTCCTCTGCTTCTCCTCACGGAGGGGGGCTCCCACATTTCGTCGAAATTTTCGGCGGATATCGCTGGGCGCCTCGCCGTGCTGAGTGCCTCACCGCTTTGACCATTGCCGAGGCAAGTGGGCCCAACAACCAGCTTAATTTCCCCCTGTGGGCTTTGGCGTGCAGGCGGGCCACAAGCTAAAACCACTGCCTACAGCAAACAGCGACGGTGATTTCGGGATCCTGTAACCTGCAATGCTTAACGTCCTGCTTGAATTTCTCCTCCCGTAGGAAAGCTCGGAGATGACGAGGATAGGTATTCCGTACATGGCGACAATGGCTCTGGCCCTTCCTATTTTGAGAGATTGTCGGGGCTCGCACTACGTCAGGGCAAGGCTGATCGGTCCCGGTGATTGGCGGCGGCAGGCAAAGCGTAATACACACTCCCTACACCCGCACCACATACTCCCCTGGGTCCCGGGCGTCTGTGCTAGCTTTTTAGCCCTCCTCCTCCTGGTTGCAAAGGGATTATCAGCGGGCCCAGGCAAAAGCACCGCTAATTTCCGCCAATTTCGCATAATTGGGGGTTTTGAGCACTAGTTTGCCGCATCCACAAATTCAACTGTCGCGTCCACTGTCGGACCCTCGGAAAACGAGTTTCGGATTTATATCGGAAAAGGAGTAACGTTTGTCGTTGTTGCGGTTCGCGGTGTCGGGCATTCTCGAGGTGATTGTCGCGTGCGTTGTCGGAAATCACGCGCCACCGTCCCGACTATTTTCGACAACCTGATCGAAAATGATATTCTATGTGGCGACAAGACGTCCGACAAAATTACCCTCCGTGACGACAAGACGTCCGACAACGATTCTCATATATTCGACATTTACTGACGGCAAGTGCGAAATCGAGTCCGCATACAACCGCAAATCCGACAAGCCAAGCGTCACCGCTGCCATTTTTCCGACTCCCGGTGCGCAATCCGAACTGCCGAGTCCGATATCCGGTCCGACACCGTGGTCGCACAACCCACCAATTTATCGAAATTTGCGGTAAGCGAACGTGCCTCGTGCAGCTAACTGGCTAGGCGATCTCCTTGTACCCTGTAAAAGTGGGCCCACTATTCGGGGAGAAACCTGCGCGATGACACCGGGCAAGAGGCTGATCCTGGACCTTGAGGGCTGGACCTTACTGGGCGGTGCTTCTATTACTGAGGGAAAAACCTGCGGGTATCCACGGCTATGGGGGGTGCATTGGCCTGGGGGTGGGGGCGCTTATGTCACCGCTTAGGTCATCGCTCACCGCTGGTCTACCAAAGCTTATACCGCTTACCCCACTAAAGCCTAAACACCACAGAAGCATACGTCTATATCACCCTCTACCCAAGTAAACCTTGATTGTGTCAGATTCAGCACCTCTTCTCTACACACTACCGATTCGCTAATTCCCCCTCGTCGTCGTCATCGCCACCCGCACGCTACGGTTGCCGTCATGGACGCCATCGATGATCTCGTCCTAGTCGACCAGGACGAGCTTGCCAAGAGCATTGAGACCAAGGCCGAGGCGGCGTTGGAGCGCCGGCTGCGGGAGACGGAGCAGAAGCGGCTCGACAAAGCTAGGGCGGCGCTGGCCAAGGCCCGCCTGAAGCTCCTCAGCTTAGAGCGCCAGCTCCCCCGAGCCAAGATCAGCGCCCGCCGACTGCTTGCTACCAAGATCGACGATGCCAGAAAGGAGCTAGAGGCTCGAGAGCAGGATATACGCGATATCGAGCGGCGTATTGACGGTGACGATGAGGGCGAGACCGAGCACGACTACCTCGTGAGAACGGGGAAAATCACGGCCTTTGGCACCTCCCAGGGGTTTGTCGGAGGCGAAACGACAGAGACGAAGTCCCACCAACAACTTCACGAGCCTGGGATTAATCAAACTGTGGATAAACGCGTCGAGGCTCAAGAGGAGGTAGAGGAGGAAAAACAGGAGGAAATACCAATCAAACAGGAAGATAACGATATTGTCGAGGTGTCTGATGACTCGGGCAGTGCCTATGAGAGTGACGGAGCCCCTAGTGAGCCTGAAGACGAGGAGGAGTACGCGGTAGTCGTCAACGATGAGCTCGACGAAGTGAGGGAACCGCTGGAGACTCCCGAGCCGCTGACGGAAAGAAACGTCGATGACGGCGATATGGAGCGGTACAGGTTACGCCTAGACCATTGGGAAACCACTCGGCGAGCTTTGAGAGTCAACCCTACTACTACTCCTGAGGATGAACCATACTTGCCCCACCCCACAGTTGAGGACGCTGTGCTTGATAACACCTTCCGCTTACCAGGGGATATTCACCCACTGTTGTTTGACTACCAAAAGACGTGTGTCCAGTGGCTCTGGGAGCTCTATAACCAGAAGACGGGGGGCATTCTCGGCGACGAAATGGGTCTAGGGAAAACCGTCCAGGTAATCTCGTTCCTTGCCGGCTTACACCACCTGAAGATCTTACAAAAACCGATACTTGTGGTCGTTCCAGCCACCGTGTTAGCTCAATGGTGTAATGAGTTCCACCGGTGGTGGCCGCCGTTTAGAGTGGTCTTACTCCACGCCATTGGCCTGGGTATCACCAAAAAGAAACTACTGGAAGAAGACGAATTGGAGGCGTTTGTCAACGGTCAACTGCTTGAGAAAGAAACGACTAATGCTGGTGATTTAGTCAAACTGGTGTTCAATGACCAAGGAGGTTCAGGGGTGATTATCACCACCTATTTGGGGCTCAGAATCTACCGCCGCCACTTACTCGGCCGCCAGTGGGGCTATGCTGTTCTTGACGAAGGCCACAAGATCCGTAACCCTAACCTGATGGTACTGCTTTCGGCAAAACAGATCCGCACCCATAATCGTCTCATTTTGCTGGGGACTCCCATCCAGAACAATTTGACCGAATTGTGGCTGTTATTTGACTTTGTCTACCCTGGTAGGTTAGGTACTTTACCGGTATTCCAGCAACAGTTTGCTGTTCCCATCAATATGGGGGGCTACGCCAATGCTACGAACGTCCAAGTCCAGGCCGGCTACAAGTGTGCCGTGGTGCTTCGAGAGATGATTAACCCGTACTTGTTACGCCGAGTGAAGGCCGATGTCGCCCGTGACTTGCCGCAGAAGAAAGAGATGGTGGTGTTTGTCAAGCTTACTCCACAACAGCGTCAGCTCTACTCCCAGTTCTTAGGTTCAGAGGACTTGCTGAGCATCATGAGAGGTAGAAGAAACGTGTTGTACGGGGTCGACATTTTAAGAAAAGTGTGCAATCACCCTGATCTTGTCCATCAGGACCAAAAGCGACCTAAAGATTATGGAGCAGTGTCACGCAGTGGTAAGATGACTCTTCTAGCACTGTTATTACCTCAATGGCAGCGTCAGGGTCATAAGACGCTTTTGTTCTGTCAAACAAGACAAATGCTTGATATATTGGAAACACAAGTTCAGGGGCTTACCCGTGACGACGGACTGCACTTTGGCTACCTCCGTATGGACGGTAACACCCCCATTGGCGTCAGACAGCAGTTGGTTGACGAATTCAACACTTCCAGTGAGCTCGACGTGTTTCTTTTGACCACTAAAGTCGGGGGTCTTGGCGTTAATCTCACCGGTGCCGACCGTGTCATCATCTTTGACCCTGACTGGAACCCCCTGACGGATGTCCAGGCGCGAGAGCGGGCGTGGCGTTTGGGTCAGACTCGGGATATCGTCATTTACCGGTTAATGACGGCCGGCACCATCGAGGAGAAGATCTACCATCGCCAGATCTTCAAGACGTTCCTCACCAATAAGATCTTAACCGATCCGAAACAGAAACGGTTGTTTAAGATGAACGATTTGCACGACTTATTCACGTTAGGTGATGACGATGAGAAGGGTACGGAGACTGCCGATATGTTCAAGCTTAGAGAGAACCAGTACGCTGGTACCAAGCTGCGGTCGCTGAAACGGCTAGACCGGGACCAGGACGTTGACGACGACGTTCTTGAAGTGGCTGGAGTGGCGAAGATGGATAACTACGAAGATGGCACTGCGCAGGACCCGGAGAACTCTGAGTTCTTCAATTTGGGGGTTCACCTGACGTTACAACACGACGACGCCGTCAGACCCCACGAGGAGACGCTGTTGGCCGAGCACGAAGCCAATAAAGTCGCTCAGCAGGCGGTGGCCGCGTTGAAGAAGCTGGCCCGCGAAGCACGCCAAAACAAAGTGGGGACGCCTACGTGGACAGGCAAATTTGGTGCTTTAAAGGGTCAATTCGGCAAGGCTAAGTCTACTGCTCCAGGCAAGCGCCTGGCCTCACCAGAACTGCAGCTGCTGGCGCTGGTGCTCGCCAGTCTTAAGCGGCACAAGAGCACTGACGCCGACGGCGACGATGTCGTGGAAAACCCGGTGCTAGCGAAAATGGTGGCGTATCTCCGTACCCAGCCCAACCAATTCGCCCCGCTGAAAGCGGTGCTAGACGCCGCGGAGGTGCCGTTGACCCTGCAGCAGGAAATGCTCAATGTCCGCAGCATGCTCAGGGCAGTGGCCCACTGGGACGCTGCCGAAAAGGGGTGGCGCCTAAAGGCTCAATTCGCCGAATAATATCGCCAGGGGATCGCCGTCAAAACATCGAATGATCCCCATTGCCGAAAGGACCCAATTGTCGGATAATACCCTACCGAACAGACCCCATTGGCGGAGGGGAAGTGCTAAACACCTGCGCTACGTCGGTGGCATGCGATGTGCAATTTGATGCACCCCCAGCATTGCAGCTCGGGATTCCCGTGTCGCCATTGTCGTCGCCCGCCTTCCCGATGCGGTAAAGGCAGCGCCATTTAACAATATCGGACCCTGCCCATACCATGCATGCGCTTGTCGCTGGTGTGTGGCGCCAGGGCTGCGTAACGCAAGGGGCAGCCAATCTAGTGAGGGTGTGTGCAAACGCTGGCGATCGGTGTCTGGGCCCTCGTTGCACGTGAGCACGTAACCTGCCACAAAAACGAACATAGGGTTCAAGCACCTCCATATTAGAAGGGTTTGCTACCACGCCTACACCTGGCCGATTTCAAGGGGAATTAAGGGCGCAATTGTGGCCCCAGCAATGCCCCCCCTTTGTGAGGGCGTGAGGCCCTCCCGCGGCACCGCTTGTTGGGCAGACAACCCTCTGCACCCCGGACTCGGTTGTCACCCCAACCGGATGGGGCGGCTAAACGGGCGATTGGTCCACGCTGGTGTCACGCCGTCGTCAACGGCTCTATCGCGGGCTTCGGGGCAAAAGCAACCACTTCCAGCTGTGCCGAACCCTGGGTTGAGGCTGGGCCGTGCCAGGTAATTTTTGAGTTGCTTTTCGGGTTCAGGCTGGTGAGCCAGGGCCCTGGGGCGTAAGCGGCGTTGGCGGGCATATTTACGTCTGTGCATGGACAGGTGCTGAGGTAAGCGAGGCCGCCAACCCACTGGGGGACAATTATAACCGGACCACCACTCAGTCGACAAAGGGGGTTGTCCGTGCATTGTACAGGGTGTGGAGCCACCCATGGCACCATTAGGGGGGGTATCTATGCATTAGGTGTATAAAATAATTATCCTTTAGTTCAATTGGTTGGGCATCGCCGCCAGCGTCCGCTTGTAGCTCCACTTGTTCTTCAGCTCGACAAACATGCGGATCCCCGAGTTGACCAAGTACGCGATCAGCCCGCAGCAGCGGACGAACGAGAGCACCGCCACCGTCCAGAGGATGAACGCCAAGTAGATATTCTTGGCGGTGTCGCCGGGCTTGTACACCTGGACCATGATGAGGATGAAGAGCAAGTTGGCCACCATCCACACCAATACCACCTTGGTCCGCACGTCCTTGGCGTAGTCCTCGCCTTCCAACACCGTCTTCACGTGCTGGTGGGTCTTGATCTTGTTATTGGCCCGGCGCATGCGGATCTGGTAGAGGGTCTCGAGGTAGACCTCGTCGATGTTGACGTCGACGACGGTGGCCTCAAACTCGCCCTTCTCGTTCTTCTCGACGATGTACTGGTTCAGGCGGTCCTCCTTGGGGTTGTTGTCACCTTTAGTCCCCCACGAGACGTCGTGGGTGTTGCAGAAGGCGAAAATCTGGAGGGTGCACGTGTACAGGGGGATCATCAAGAAGTACTGGACCAGACAGGTCACCATGTGCCAGGGGTCGAGGTACAAGATCAGCATCAACGTGTACAACCCGTACGTCAGCAACAACAGCACCACGATCAGCACCATCACGTACGTCAGCGCCCCATCGTCCATGCCGAAGCGGATGATGGTGCGGATCACGAAGTAGAACCCCACGATCAACGCGTAGAGGGCACACACTGTCAATAGAATGATCAACGTCTTGAATATGTTCTTCAGCGCCTGGGGCCGGTTGCCGATACTGACGATGAACATCAGCGTCAACGTACAGATACACAACATGTTGAAGATGGTGAAGATCCAGTAGCCAGCACGCCCGACGGAGGGGTCCAGCGTGAGCGACCCGGTGAGGAAGTAGAATGTCAAGTAGAAGTTCAGCAACGAGAAGAACAGGAAGATAAGCAGCACAAGTTGGTAGAGAAACTCGACCTGGAAGAAGAGCTTGCGGAAGTAGGAGTGGTCGGTGTACCAGATACGGGCGTGGTGGCGCAACGAGTAGAGGGCGGCAAAGAAGGCCCCGTTCATCCACCGCCGCCGTTGCAGGAGAAATTCAGACACCAGCTCGGGAACATCGGTCTCACCGGTGGCCAGTTTGACAAACTTAAGCACCCAGTTCTCCCCCTTCTTCGCCACAAGCTCCCAGCAGAGGATCCGGTCCTCGGCCAAGTACATGTTTGCCTCAAAGAAGTTGGTCTTGGAGTTGCCCGTGACGTGGGACAGCAACAAGTCTTCACCTTTAAAGTACGAGTTCAAGGGGCCAGTGCCGTCGGGGTGGTTGCGGAGGGCAATGTAGCGGTAGGCGGAGAGGGCACCGGGCAACACCGAGATGTACCCGAACACCAGCTCTAGCGGCTTGTCCAAAATGTTCAGCATCTTATACTCGAAGTTCTGCGAGGCGACGAGCGGGTTCTTGAGCATGGTGCCCCACGCCTTACCCTTCATCGCTTTGATTTCACCGGCGACACCGGCGACGTTGGAGTCGCGGTCGAACGCCTTCCACATGTGGTACACGGCGTGGTTATCCGGCTTAGTACCGACGTCAAGCAAGATGACGACGTTGGGGTCGAGCACGGGGCAGAAGGCGTTGAAGAGCCAGCGGTGGGAGTTGATCTTCTTCTGGTTCTTTTCCTTGAGGCAGAAAAGCACTTGCACGGGGGTTAAGTTCTTCTCATCACCTTTGAATTTCAATTGTTCGTCAATCAGGATTTGCGTGGTGTACTCAAATAAATGCGCTTTCACCGCCTTGTTGTTAACAAACGGACGCGCCAAGTTATCCTGGTAGCAACCAGTCGCCGTGAGCAACTGGAGCACGCCGTCGTTGACCTTGTTGCGCCCGTCCAGCACGATGACCACCTGGATCTTTTTCCACCCGTCCTTGCCCCAGCACTGCAGCTTGTTGCGCAGACAGAGGTGGGCGACGTTCTTCATCACCCCGTGCATGGTGCGGGCAAACAGGACGTCGTCCTCGTTGTACATGGTGATGCAGATGACGATCTCGGTCTCCCGGCCGTACTTGGCGGCCCGCAAAGTGTACCCTTCAGCGACAAAGTCGTCGGGCTCAGCGGTACACGCGGTATAAGTCATATTGGTGAACTCGCCAAACGGCAGCTCGGTGATGGTCAACACCTTCTTCAATTCTTCAGGAATAGGGTTTTCAAGGGCTAAGTTACCCGTCTTGTTGACGAGGCGCACCTTCCGCTTGTGTGTGGGCTGGGGGTGGGGGCCGGGGACGTAGTTGGCGAGCCCCTCCATGAACTTGCCGTCGAGCGAGTCGCCGAAGTACAGCAGTTCCGGGTGGGTGCTGTGGNTCGCCGAAGTACAGCAGTTCCGGGTGGGTGCTGTGGTGGTCGTCGTCGTACACCGTGCTCGCTTCGTCGGAGTAGGTCAGCTGGGCGTACTCCTTCTGGTAGGCGTCGTAGCCGTAGTCTACCAGCTCTCTTTTGGTCAGAACATCATCCAGAGCGGCGATCGAGTATGTTTCGGGACTGAAGATCGGCTGGGGCGGTTCCAAAAGTCTCAGTGTCGTCTGGGAATGGTCCAGAACCACCAGCCGGCTCAGGTGGCGGGTAGGCAGTTCGGGGGGGCTAGAAGCGAGATGGTGGCTGTCTACCAGCACCACCGAGTCCCGCAACGGCAGTTCTCTCGCAGTAAACAATTTCCGGGGCAGCACCGGCGCCGGCGGAGCCTGGGGCGGCAACGACGGCGCCAGCAGTAATTGCACCGGCGGCCTCGAAAGACGCGACAGCCGGGCGAAGATGTTGGGCAGCTGGCGCGGCAGTCTCTGGGGCAGCCGCTGAGGCAGTCGTTGGGGCAGGGACAGCGGTGTTTGGTGGCGGGGGCGATGGGGCAGCTCCAGCGGGGCGAAGCCAACAAAGGCCAGCTGGTCGTCGTCCGAGGAGTCGTCGGCGGCGTAGGTGCCGGTAGTGTGGGCCCTTTGCGGGGGGTCCTTGAAAGGGTCGTCCTCAAACATGGGCAGCTACCAAAACTGAGGTTGTGTGGTGACAATAAGGCTGAGGCATGGCAGCGAGGAATTGCGGGTGTTTAATTAGTGGTGGTGTTGACAAATGCGCCTAATCGGGAACACCGCGAAGAAAAACAGACACCACTGAAATGACAACAAAAAGAAGAGGAGGACGAAAGAAGGGGGAAAAGAGTGAGTGACCTGTTTTAGATTGAGTTGATGGTAAAATATTGTAGTGATTTAGTAGTGATCTCGTAGGGGTTTTCGTGGGAAATGTAGTAGTCTCAGTGTGGCCATCGAGAGTGTTTGTGGTCCGGAGATGACAGGCTGCGATGTCATTGTGCAGGACATTAGTGGGTGATCAGTAAAGAGCGATGACAATCGCCACCAACGGATGAGTCAAATTCGATGGGGAATGACCCTCTAATTGGCCTAATTGGGGGTGTAGAGCCAGCACTACGCCACCGAAGCGTCAGTTTTTTCAGTGGTAGAGCCAGCCACGTCGAAGCTTCGAGAACTAGAAGTGGTGTCGGTCAGCCTAATTCGGTGAAGACGAGGGGTATTCAGCTGAAAGTAGATGCTAGAACCAAACATAAGCTTTATTCAGGAGATGGGTGGTATTCTGGAGGCTATAGTAGCATTTTGTGGCTTGTGTATGGTCGTGTGACCGTTGTAGTCAAAACCAATGAACGGCTAATTAATACTAGCAATTGTGCAGGTATGGATTCCAATGAATGTGTCGGTAGTTAGTTGAAGATTTGTTGACCTTGACCCAGCACTATTGCTTTGGGAATAGGGTGTACGTAAAAATTTCAAACCGTTGATCATGCTAACCATTAGTCACCCAGACATTATTGTGGCACCTTCTATCCATCGATAAGGCAAAACAACTGGGCAATCCTTGGTTTGCGATTATTGGTAACATTGCAATGCTTGGTCGGCCTCAAGATGTTTGGTATAATTTTCCCAACAATTTGTCAACTTCTCGGAAATTGCTTCAAATTCTCAAAATCATACTCACAGTTCGAGTCTCATATTAAACCTTACACAAAAATTAAATACTCATCACAATTCCACTAGATATCAGGTTCGTGTTCCTTGCGCCATTGTTCGACAGCCTTTCTGAGCTCAACGTTGGGGTAGCACTGGTCTTTCGTAAGTTTATGTCTCGTCAACGGGTCGAGCCCGTTCTGCTCAATGTGCTTAAACAACAGCAGCCGCTCGTAACTGACTCCCAGCGGCGTGCACACAGGGTCGTGGAATATCTCTTCGGTAATACGGTCGATGAAACAGTCAGGAACCTCAACCTTTTGTCTGGCGGTGTAGCCAAACCCGCTGGCAAACATCGTGTGGAGGTCTTGGCTGTCTTCGCGGTACTGCATCGCCAACTGGGTCAACTTGTACTGGCGGATGTCGTCGTTGACGTCCTTGCGCCGCACGGTATCGATCTGGTCCTGGTAGTCCTGTTGTAGTAAGCGAGCGAGCTTAGAGTAAAGGGGTACTCTTTTGGCCACCACTGCATCTTCCTGTGACCTTTTGAGGTATTCTTTAGCGTCATTAAGAGCCTCATGGATTTTCAGGGGCTTCTCACAATTGCGGAATCTCTTAGGAGCTGTCATCAGCGCTCTTAATGCCGAATCAAGCTGTTTCACAGCTTTAGGATAATCGTGCTCCTGGTATAAGCTATGGAGACCCTGGTAGTACTGAGCCTCATAGTTCTGAGGGTCATATTCAAGAGCAGCCACACAGTCGGCCTCAATCTTCTTCCACGCCTGATTGGAGATAGCTTCGGGCTCGCCACGGCCACAGGCGTTTAGGTAGTAGCATTTGGCACGTGCCAGGTGAAGCACGGACTCGTGGTTGTTGCGCAAAGCGTTGGTGAAGTGGTTGATCGCCGCCGGGTAGTCGCCGTCGTCGAGGGCGTCAAACCCCTTTTGCCGGTAGTCAAGACTCATGAATCAGGGGTAATGAACGTTCCAATTGTCTCGGTTTATTAGTGTCTGGGGAGTGTCAGGAAGTGTAGCCAGGGACAAGCTGGGTACACAGAGCCTGGCAGAGTCTCCACGATGCGCGCGTGAGTACACTCACTGAGTGTGAAGACTATACAAATAGACAGTAAAATACGGGATAAGCAATAATATAAGAAGATATATTGTATTCATTGTAATCAGTGTAGTCAATAGTATCAAATCGCTCATTTTCAAGACTATACACCCTCATTTACTGGCTCAACAATGGCCCCATTGTTTACCTAGCGGCTGACTCGGTGGGTGTCGCGCGCACCCCACGGTTTCCCCGCTGCCATCCCTAAATACTACACAAGTCTACCAAGCCTTCAGTGTTCTTTACCATGAACGTGGGGCAGTTGGTATGTGGCGGCTTCCAGGGGACCACCGTGACCCCGCACGCCACTCGCCTAGTGGTTGAACAGCGAGTGCTGACGATGATCATCTCGCGCAAAAACACCGTCGACGTCAAGCAGACGACGAAACTCCTTCGAGATCTCCAGTGGTTGGCGTACTCTCAGGGGAACTATACTTACCCGATCATGTTCTGCTTGGACGAGGAAGGTGGTATGATGAACTCGTTATTTGACCCCGATTTCTTGTCACAGTTCCCACTGGCCATGGCCCTCTCAGCCACTCAGGACACTGACTTAATTTACCAATGTGCCAAAGCGTTAGCGGTGGAGCTTAGACGGATTGGCTTCTCGATGATCTTGGGACCGGTGCTTGACGTGGTGACTAAGCTTAGCCATCAATTGGTGGGTGTGAGAGCGTTTGCTACTACGCCTGAGGATGTGATCAAATACGGTCGTCTGTGTGCTAAAGGGTTTCAGGATGGTGGTCTTCTCACAGTGGGGAAACACTTCCCCGGTATCGGTAATGCTGCTGTCGATTCGTTAATGGAATTGCCGATGATGGTCGACCTGCTTGATCAGATCAGACAGTATAATCTGGTACCGTTTGCCCAGCTTATAAATGACGGGTTATTGGATGGGATATCCGCTGCTGGCTGTGGTGTCCCCACTATTTCTCCTGACGAGACCCACGCGTGTTTGCTGCCGGTATTGCTTACCCAGTTGCTTCGGCATGAGCTTGGATTTGAAGGGTTTGTCATTTCCGAGTGTCTTGAGATGGAGGCATTATGTCACTCTATCGGTCTTTCACAGGGGGTGATCTTAGCGTTGCTGGCAGGGTGTGATTTAGTGCTTGTGTGTCAAGATGAAGCATTCCAAAAGGAAGCGCTAGAAGCTATATCCAAGGGGTTAGCCAACGGTATCCTTGAAGAGGAAGCGGTGGCAACGCTGATGCGTCGTATTGAAGCTTTACAACGCCGGTGTCGCCCGTGGTCAGAGATATTCCCTCTGGGGAAACAAAATGAGGAAGCTCTTATACCGTTCAGAGAAGCAGAACCAGAACTATGGCAACGCCACCAACTACTCTCGGTGACCGCTTATAAGAAGCTGATTACCCTAGTGAGAGATCTACTGGACACTTTACCGTTAACTAAACACTTACCCGTCTCCGAACAACCTGCCAACGTGCTATTACTCACCCCACTCCTCACGCCGATCTACCCTTCAGTCCACGTGGAAAATGAACCTCAACACATGTATAAAGGTGAAGAAGTACTCCAACATTTTGGGGATGCCCTCGCCAACCACCCGGCCAATTTGGGCGACCGCCGCCGCTACAACGTCCTCCACACCACCTATACCGCCAACGGGCTCACCCAGCTCCACGAGCTGCTTATTGCCAGGCTGAAGGTGGTGATCGTGCTCACGCTGGAGGCGCTGCGCAACATGTACCAAATTGGTATCGTGAAGTACGTGCTGATGCTTTGTGGGGCTCTGCCGGCGCAGGTGCTGGCACTGCTGCCAGCTCAGCTTAGCAAGCCTCTTGTGGTTGTGGCGACGCTGCTGCCGTACGACTTCTTCTATAACCGCAGTTTGGGGCTGGCCTACCTCTGTTGCTACGATTATACCAACCAGGCTTTGGACCAATTGGTGAAAGTGCTTATGGGCGATGATATCGCCGATGGCTGTGTTCCTGGAGAAGAGAAGTTTATCGGCAAACCTAGAGCGCAAGTACGGCTGCCGCTGAAACCTCACCGACGGTGGCTTGTCGATGAATTTGATTTGACACGTGACTGGCAGGGTCTCCTAAAATTATGGGAAGCTAGTGCCCATACCCCCGATGACCGACACGCCTTTGACTACGGGTCTGATGGGTTCTATAAGCGACTTTACGCTCTTTTGGCCACCCGGGACCCATCCCAAGGCCCGCAACGCCACTTTGTCGTCCGCAACTCGCTGTTGAACATCCTTTACGGTGCCGCCCTCACCTGGGTCGACGACGACCACCGGGGACACCTTGTGTTCATCGTGGTGGATAAACTGAAGCGGCTCCAGCTGATCGGCAAGAACTTATATACCCGTGCCGTGCGTTATTTGGTGAAAGAGAGAGGGTGTGCTACCGTGCAAATGGGGCTGTCGTTCCCCATGGTATCACCGAACAGTTCCACTTCTCCACTGGTGAAATCGTTCTTGCTGCTGCTCCATTGGCAACCTCAGAAATTGCCCAAAAAGTACATCATGGTGCTCAGAAACATGCCTCAATGGCAAGTACCGAAAAAGATCTTTAGGGAGTTGATGATTGTCGGTGTGAGGTTTGATATCTGTGCCGATGCCCTGAAATTGATGCCGATGGTAGCACAAACGTGTGGCACCACCAAAGCCCTCTATCTTGAAGCCATACGCTTAATCCACAGTAACGGAGTCAAAATCGTCACTGCCCTCGAACCGACAAACCAGCTGGTAATTGGCCTGATTGTGTTGTTCACCAATAAGCTGCAATTGCTGAAATACTTCCCGTTTATTGACGACTGTGTTGTTTCTGGTTCTGGAAGGCCTCCTAGATTAGGCCTGCTGGAACTGCTTTCAACACTTACTGGCGATCCGTCGGTGGCAGCGGCGGCACCGGTAGCGGGGATCGTGGCTCCGTTAGTGGACCTGCTGTACTCAAACCTTACTGAAATCCTCAAGTATGGGCTCATATGTCTGGGGATCACATTGCTCAAACTGCTGGAGAGTGATATGGACGCGTGTGTGATGATTGGTGTTGAAGATGGTAAGATGAAGGAAGGCGCCGCCGAAATCGGGTTTGCCGACTGGAAACTGTTCCACGATGGATATGGTGTCAAAGCAGCCTCCGAACTCGCCCTCTAATGATAATGACTTAATAAAACAGACACTCGAAGGATAATATCATAGACAAGCCTTGGAGCTAAGACGAGCATGGAGTAGTCCAATGGCGAGGCAGGTAGATGTCATTACTACCAGATCAAATTGATATTGGAAGCATTGAAGTCATTGTCAGATCCTCACTAAACCTCTTGTATATCAGGGTGAGCCCTCACTTCGACATCACTGATCTCATTATCAATGAGTGACAATCAAACTGTAGTCATCACCGTGAAGGGCTTATAAGGAGTGACTCCACCTCAACAAGCCGGTAATCAAATGACACGATAATCATGAAATCACTTGTGTTTGTTCCATGACATTAAATACTCCGATACGTATTGAAGCTGAGTATCATCATGTACACCAAGTATCCATGAAACAAAACAAACACCATTCTTGTGAGCTTGATTAGGATTAACCGTCAGATCACAGATTGATGGGAAATAGGAGATCGTGGTCAACGTCATTGAGCAGAGGGGCTGCGACGCGTGCTGCTTAGTAGGCACTGCTGATGACACTGCTGGTGAGACAATGATGGTTGAAAACACTGAAACAAAAATCAGCTGAGCTCGTCAGGAACACTGATAGCACTTGGTAGGGTTCATAGCACTAATAGTAATACCGTTATCTCGGCTATGGTTCGGCTTAAGAGTGAGAGATGCCCTCATCCCCTCGGGCGAACGGAGCATCGTCATCGCGCCATGTCCCTTCAACCTCTACCCGGCGACGCGCTAACGCCCACAAATATTTATCTTTCTGATGCCCGTTGATCTGGCTGTTCGAAGCACGATGATGTAAACGGTGTTTCGACGTTTGTTCGAGGTTTCCCCCTTTTTCCCGGGGAGAGACGCTTGCAAGACTCGGGGCGCGGGTCTAGACTCGGAAATGCCCGGTGCCCGGGGCTGCCGTATCGGGGATTGCCACGGATACAGTGCACGCCTGGTAGGCGCAGTGAGGCTGGAGCGCGGCGCGCGCCCTAAATTAGCACACGTACACCATCAAGGGTTTATTTTCTCCACATTTCGAGCAACCAGCCAATCAAGGCGCAGCAAATGCCGTTGGCGGCGCCGTTGGGGGCGCAAACGGGGGCCAGCGCCGCTTTGCCTGTGGGCATATGGGCTTAGGGTGGGTGGTCACACTTTAATAGGGCAGATTACTAAGGGTGGGCGGGGTCGCTCGTGATAGCGCCGTAGACGCCCTTTGACTAAGGCCGGTTATGTAAGCGGTACCATACTATCGGCGACACGTATTAGCTAATTTCGTCCCCCTATAATGTCCGAGAGCCAACCTCCGAGGCAGCCTGGGGAGCTTACCGGAACCAGCACCCGCATCGGACGATCACGGAACTTCCCAAAACGGGTTGACAGTGCTCCACAATTCGGACAAAAGAAAACGCTGCGCGACCGGAACGAGTAGCCGTAAGCGAAAACCCCGAACAACCACGGGAGTGCCACCCCACCACGCTACTAAGACTCTTAAGATAACTCCAATAGGTACTGGCGTGATTTTGACTCCCGTAGTGTTGCTGATGTTGCTAACGTTTTGCCGCTGACTTTCCCGTTTGTACTCTTGAGAGCAACTTCCCTTTACCCGAGGATCACCCGGCGTCCCCGGGGCGTACCGCATATGCGGGTGCCGACACCGACCGGGGAAAAAGAACCTCCATCCGTGGAGTAAGCTTCAAGGTTGTCGTAGTATTGGTGGTGAAACCTCTTTCAAAACACTCTATAGAATGTTACTATTGTGTTTTGTTCAGTTGCTGGGTCCACGTTCGTCCGGGATCAGCGTCATCGGTGGTCGCAGTTTTAAGGTGGTGCCTGTGAAACCTACCCCACGTCTCACCAAACGATACCTGCATGAGACAGGGTGAAAAAGTGAAACCAGGCTCCGGTGGCCCTACAGGTATAAATACACCACCCCCCCCACCGATGTATTTTCTTTGACTATCAATAACATTCCAACATGGTTCCTCCTACTGCTGTTGAGTCGCTGATTAACTTTTCGGGCCACCCCACCATCAAGCTGAACCAAGACCCCCTTGTGCAACAGTTGCTGTTGAAGGATGACACCATCATCCGCCACAACGCTTCGCCCGCCACTCTTTACGAAGACGGTTTGCAAGAAAAGGGCACCACCATCTCGCTGACCGGTGCCTTGATGGCCTACTCCGGTAAGAAGACCGGTCGTTCGCCTTCGGACAAGAGAATTGTCGAGGAAGAAACCTCGTCGCAACACATCTGGTGGGGGCCCGTCAACAAGCAAGTTGACGAGTTGACCTGGAAGATCTCGAGATCGAGAGCTTTGGACTACTTGCGCACCCGTGAGAAGTTGTTCGTCGTCGACGCTTACGCCGGCTGGGACCCTCGTTACAGAATCAAGGTGAGAATCATCTGTGCCCGGGCTTACCACGCTCTTTTCATGAACAACATGTTGATCCGCCCCACCAAGGAAGAATTGGAAAACTTTGGCGAACCCGACTTCACCATTTACAACGCCGGTCAATTCCCCGCTAACATCCACACCAAGGGTATGACCTCGGCCACCTCCGTTGAAATCAACTTCAAGGACATGGAAATGGTCATCTTGGGTACCGAATACGCCGGTGAAATGAAGAAGGGTATCTTCACCGTCATGTTCTACTTGATGCCCATCAAGCACAAGGTCCTTACCTTGCACTCGTCGGCTAACCAAGGTGTCGAAAAGGGTGACGTCACCTTGTTCTTCGGTCTTTCGGGTACCGGTAAGACCACTTTGTCGGCCGACCCCAACAGAAAGTTGATCGGTGACGACGAACACTGCTGGTCTGACCAAGGTGTGTTCAACATTGAAGGTGGTTGCTACGCTAAGTGCATTGACTTGTCCGCCGAAAAGGAACCCGAAATTTTCAACTCGATCAAGTTCGGTGCCATCCTTGAAAACGTCGTCTACGACCCCGAAACCAAGGTTGTCGACTACACCGACTCGTCCATCACTGAAAACACCAGATGTGCCTACCCCATCGACTTCATCCCCTCGGCCAAGATCCCTTGTCTCGCCGACACCCACCCTTCGAACATCATCTTGTTGACCTGTGACGCCTCGGGTGTGTTGCCCCCCGTGTCCAAGTTGACCAACTCGCAAGTGATGTACCACTTCATCTCCGGTTACACCTCGAAGATGGCCGGTACCGAAGAAGGTGTCACCGAACCTCAAGCCACCTTCTCCGCTTGCTTCGGTCAACCCTTCTTGGTGTTGCACCCCATGAAGTACGCCCAACAATTGTCGGACAAGATCACCCAACACAAGGCCAACGCCTGGTTGCTCAACACCGGTTGGGTTGGTGCTGGTGCCGCTCAAGGTGGTAAGAGATGCCCCTTGAAGTACACCAGAGCCATCTTGGACGCCATCCACTCGGGTGCCTTGAACGAAGTCAACTACGAAACCTTCCCCGTCTTCGGCTTGCAAGTGCCCACCCTGTGCCCCGGTGTCCCTGCTGAAATCCTTAACCCCACCAACGCCTGGACCCAAGGTAAGGAATCGTTCGAAGCCCAAATCAAGTCGCTTGCTGGCAAGTTTGTTGAAAACTTCAAGAAGTACGCTGACCAGGCCACTGAGGAAGTTAAGGCTGCCGGTCCTACCGCCTAAGTCTATTTATTCACGAGTACATAATGATAAAGAATGGGAAAGATTATTATTTGTAAGTTTAACTTATCGACTCTACTTGGTCCCTGGTGCTGGTTACCTCTATTGAAAAATCTGTGCTGTATGCAGGTCAAAAACAGCCGCACGATAGCTTCATTGGTAGGCGTAAGATCTAATGATAAGTCGTCAACGAAGACTTCACTGAGAAATCTTCTAATTTTTAGCTACTAATAGAATTGTTGTACTTTGTCATCATTGTCATTAGTTTTGTTTAGTCTAAATCTATCCTCTATCATCATTATCATCATCATCATCATCATCATTACAACTCGTATCGGAACAAAGGATTCTCCTTATCGGTGAAGTCACAGAACTCGACGTTCTCCATTTCGAGGAACTTCTGGTAGATTTCCGTGCCTTCCAACTTCTTCTTTTGTTGGTTTTTCCACCAATAGCCCCCCCAAATCAACGCCGTCATCAACCACCCTAAGCACGCCATTACCAAGAGAATCGTCTTCCCCGTGGGGTACTCCGGCTCCTCGCTCGCCAACATTGTTTGCGGACCGATAAGGTTGCCGACACAGTAGCCAATCAAGTACATGGCGTTGACGGTGATCTTCTTCGTGTGGCCCGCCACGTTCGAAGCCACGTTCGACAAGAGCGTCGCCGAGGTAAGCACAAAGATCACCGATAGGATGTAGCCGGCGTACTTAGCTCCATTATTGGGGCCGTAAGCCAAGAGGGCGTTGGCCATCACAAATACACTCATGGCAAAGAGGCCGATGGCCATCCGCGATTTCACCCATCTCACCAGGTAGGCGAAGATTACACATACGCCAAACTCAATGGCACCGGTGGGCATGTTCATGAGAATCTGGCCGGTGGTGTCGAAGCCCATGCCTTTCAACAAGAGCGTCGAGAAGTTGGTGACGGCGCCGTTGCCGATGTTGACAAACACGGCAAAGAGGAAGAAGAACCACGCTTGGAAGTCTAAAAGCGCTTCCTTGAACTGGTACCACTTCCATTTGGGATTACCGTAACCTTGCTTGTTTTGGCGAGCTCGTTCCATAGCAATTGCCTTTTCTCTGTCGTTGAGGAACCACGCCTTTTGAGGGTTATCCGGCATGTAAAAGTAGAACACCACACCAAACGCCATCGTGATAAAACCCATGACAATGTACATCACTTGCCACGGTTTGATGACGTAAGAATTGCGGTGGACGTACACGCCGTAGCCCATTGCCGACAGGAGAATATAGCCGATACCCATCGAGCAGTAGAAGATCGTCGTTCTCAAGAATTGCTCCGATTTGTGGTACCACTGGCCAACGATAATCACCATCCCAGGCATCACTGTCAGCTCTAACATCCCCAAAAGCACTCTGAAAGTGATCATAGCCCCGTAAGCGGGTACCGCGTGGAGGACAAGTATTGCCCCCCACACGACAATGAATATGGAAAGCATTCTCAGGAGAGGGTACTTCTGTAAGCAGCGAACACCGATAAACTCAAACGCCAAATACCCTAAATAGAAAGACAGCCCCACCCACGAGTACATGTCGCCGTGCATCCCCAAGTCCTCGCGAAGCCCCACCATCACCCCAAAGGTATTGGTCAATTTATCAACAAATTGTAAGATGACGATGAGCGTGACCATGGGAAGCACGATAAAATCGATTTTGCGGACGAGCTTTCTCTCTTCTTCAGGAGTGTATTCAACAGTCTCACCAACGTAGTTCAAAGCAACATCCCCTTGGGTTTCTTTACCCGTCAACGGAGAGGTGATGGTAGTGATATTCTTGAAGTCATGAGGCACCGACAGTGCCAGCTGGATTTCCGAGGTTACGTAATCCTTCTTCTCCTCCATCTTTGCCAACTACCCTGTAGAAGCAAGGGAAACCCATTGTCCTTATATCATGGCCTCGGGAAGATGCGCCTTGATCCTTTTGGATTGTTGGTTGCGGGGAGCACCTATCGGCGCCGACCCCCGATTATCAATCAGCGTGGCCAATAACTGTGGAGTACAATGACGTCAACGCTGTGAACCCACGAGGGCTGGGTATACGCTGAGGTGGCGAGCCTTTGCTTGTGCTTATCGGCCTATGAAGGAACACATTGTCTTTATCGGGCTCAGGCCTGTATCGAGACGCTTGTGTTCTCGCACTGATGCGCGGTGAATTTCAACGAATGCGGCAGGCGAGCGGAATCGATAACCGAAAAAGAGCAATTACAAAAGCCAAGAACACGGCACCAACACGAAAATAACCTCGGAGAACTCACTAATTTTCCGGGACACCATGTATGTGACGCTATGTATTTCATAAATGATCCAAGAGAAGGGAGAGGGGGATGTCAGTGCTCATAGGTGACGGGCTTATCTTATCTGCACACCGACGAGATTTTGTGTCTGGCGTCAAATTTCGGTTTCTATCATCTGACATATTTGTGGTGGGCCAATGGTGGGGCTATGATAATTTATCACACAGAATCAAAAGGTGGTAAGTGTTGATTATTGGACACGTTTTAATTCGTATCCTTTGTCTTTCTTTTGATAGCGAGCCCGGAGAAAGTGCTATATGCTGGTACAAGTTAATTTGCGGTCCCCCCCTCTTTCGTGTTGCCGATCGCGTACATCTTAATGACGCCTATCTCCAAATTGTCCCTGTGTATTCGTCGCCAAATGTTTACGAGACAATGATAAGATCGGGGGAACTGGTTCCAATTTAAATACCGTAGTTTAGGCTTGAAGATTAGAGCCCTATTGATTTTTAAATTTAAATTGAATTAGAAGGTAAAATTATTATTGCGATGTGAAGTATGTCATTTGCGGGGTACTTGCCAGCTTGCAGTGACTCTGGTTTCTGCCGCTTGAAATCCCCTCGACGGCTGACTGAATCGACTGCAAATTGAAATTATTATGCGGGGTAATATAATTGGGGCCGCCATCTTGCAGTAATCCACGCTAACTAGAAGAGGTATAGATTCTCAATATTTGACTCTAATGGACAAGCCAGTAAATTTCATCACCATCAGCATAGAGTCGGATTAACCTTGAAAGTAAAGCCTAAACAACTTGGCGTGAATGGCTTTGTATAGACTACCTGTTGACAAAACTGATAGTTTTACGTGTTGAGTGTTCACTTAAATAGTTGTTGACGAAATTCGTTTCTGTTCTTGTTATAAGGACGCGTCAGTTTAGCCTAACGTTTGCGAATTAACATACGTCAATGTCAGTTATACTACCACCCATCGACTCCTGGGGGTACCATTTATCTACCTTTTTTCGCCACACCCCGTTGCGAGCGCGGGCCGAGGCTCCGCACCGCGCCACTGCCCTCTTGTCAACTGTCGTGGAGCCACTCCAGCGCTCGGACTAAGGCACAAAAAAGACCCACTGGCTCGATGAAGTGGCTCCAGCTCGCGTTTCTACTAGCGCTGGCAGCGATCTCGGCTGCCGACCAGCTGCCGCAAGTCTCCATTGACCGCCAGGACGTCCCCTACGACGCCATCCGCTACTTCGACGACTCGCACTCCATCGTCGCTTTACGAGACCACCAGCTCCTCGTCCTGCTCGACGATGGTAATTCGTTCCAGCAGGTGGAGGAGCTGAAGGATCTGCTGATCATGACGTTGCAGATGGACAAATTCACCAAGCAGAGGGCGTTTGCCTTTGACCTCAAGGGGAAGCTTTTATTCCTGAAAGATGAAGGGAAACTGTGGAAAAAGATTACCTTTTTAACTAAAGGCGACCAGTTTAACATTGGCCGACGCAGTCGTCCCGATATCCGGTTTAACGCCGCCAATTCCGACCTTCTTTTGGCCCAAGTGCCCGTTTGCAATTTGGAAGGGTGCTACAACAAGTACTTCTACAGTGACTCTGGTGGTGATAAGTGGCTCCCATTGATTGCCCACGCTGAACTGTGTGCGTTTCTCCAATCACTGGAGCATTTTACTGGTGGTACCGACCGATCAGTTATTTGTGGGGTCAATGCCCGTGATCAACGAGGCCATGTCACTGGGGCTAGTGTCTTGAGAAGTGACGACTGGTTTAAGCTGCGTCAGGAATTGCCCCACCCTAAGATTGAACACGGTCGGGTGCGTGATGTTCGCGTTAAACTGCTGTTCCTCGTGGTGACTGTAGTTAACGACCGTTACTCCAACGATGCCGATAACCACCACCTCGAAATGTTGATTCTGACTACTGGTGAAACGTTAGAAGAACTGAATTTCTCCTCTAGTGTCGCTCGTGGCCGGGTACTGTTTTTACCGCTGACACCTCAACTGTTGCACGTGATGGTGACTCTGTACGCTAAGCTGGAATTCGGTACGTTCCCTTTGCTGACAGTGTTTGCTTCGGACACCTCGGGGCTCCGTTTCCGCTCGGTGATGAAGAACGTGGTGCTGCTGGACGTGCTCAAAGTGCAGACGATTGACGGTGTTTGGTTCGTCAACGTGGCGCAAAAGAACGAGGTCGACGATGAGCCCAACTTTGGCAGGCCAAAGTCACGCACTCAGTATACCATTGACGAAGGCCGCACGTGGCGTCTGTTGAATATCAACCCTGATACTGAAGAAGGCAAAAAGTGTAATGCTGACGTCCAGTGTTTCCTCAACATCATGCCTCCGGGAGTGACCAGTGGTGACGGTAAATACGAAACTGGGGCTACTCCCGGTATTTTGATGGCGGTGGGTAATACTGGTGCTGTGTTAAAAGCCAACGATATCAGAGAATTGAAAACCTGGGTTCTGCGTGATGGTGGCGCTACCTGGTCTAAAGCAGTCGACGAACCGTGTGCGTTCTCTTTTGGTGACCACGGTAACGTGATTATTGCTGTTCCATGGGAAGTGAAAGAATACTACTACTACTCAGTCGACCAAGGTCGGCTGTGGAAACAAGAGAAGTACCCGGATAACGCTAAAGTGGCCGCGGGTAAAGTCACCACCACCGTCGACGGGCTGGCGCTTCGCTTCGTGATGGAATCGCAAACTGATCAATTTATTACCTACGACTTCTCCAACGTATTTGACGGTAAAACGTGTGGTGATGGCGATATGGAAGAAGTCTATGCTCGCGTCGACGAAGGCGAACCCACTTGTCTTTACGGTACCAAGCAGAAGTTTAAGCGGAGAAAAGCTGACGCCAAGTGTTTCATCAATAAGCTCTGGGAAGATCTTTTCGCCGACGACGAACAGTGTGAGTGTTCCGAACTGGACTTTGAGTGTGCTGCTGGTTTTGCCATCCTGGCTAAGGATATCAGTGGCCATACCTGTGTTGCTGACCCTGAGCAGTTGAAGCAAATGTGCCAGGGCCAAGAGGGCAAGAAGTTGCGCATCCCCGATAAGCGCAAGATGGTGGGCGATGAGTGTCGTTTCTCCGGAAAGAAGGAACTGGACTACGTGCTGATTAAGGAGATTGATTGCAGTCAATATACTGGTGGTGCCCCTTCGGGAGGTATCAAGCAATTCTCCAACGAGATGCTGGGAGCCATCAAGAAGTACTTCTACGTGCGTGAAGGCCACCCCGATGACGATAACCCTAACGAGTTTGGCGGCGAAAATGTCATTGTCCATCTTACCAACGGTGAAGTTTACGCCAGTGAAGATGGCGGTGAAACCTTTGCCAAAGTGGAAACGTCCGACCACATCCTCAGCATCCGTAAAGGTGCTGCTCCTGGCGTGGTGGTCCTCGTGGGTCTGAAGAAGTTTTACTTTTCTGATGATGGTGGTAACTCGTTCAAGCCCCGCGACATGCCGCTGGAGCCGTTGGGCCGCGTGGGTAAGCTCGAGTTTGATGAAAAGGACTCGTCTAAGCTTATGTGGTTCGGCTGTAAGACGGGCCCTGTGTGTGAGTTCCCCGACGTGTGGATCAGTGACAACAGCGGTGAGCTGTTTAAGCCGCTTATCCAAAACGCCTACCGCTGTCTGTTTGTCCATTTGGGCAACACCACTGACGAAAAGATCTTGTGTACCGTGCGCAAGGAAAACGACCGTATCGACTTGATCCTGACCACTAACCGGTTTAAAGATACTAACGTGTTGTTTGAACACGTGATCGACTACGCGTTGCTGGGTGAGTTCTTGGTGGTGGCGGTATACAACGCCAAGGGTGATGGTTCCGACTTCAAAGTACTGATGGATGCTGTGACTTTCGCTCAAGCTCTCTTCCCTCTGGACCGTACTACTCGTTTGGGTACGGTGCTTGATTCTCAATCGAAGGCGTTATTCCTCTTCCAGCTGGTCGACGACGATCTGGGGGTTATTCTTAAGCTGAACTCCAATGGGACTTCTTACGTCACTGCGCTTACTGATGTTAGCCGTGATTCTTCTGGTTACGTTGACTACGATCGTATTGACCTTTTGGAAGGCACGCTTTTGGCTAACCAAGTTGTGGACCGTAACCCGAAGAAGGTACGCACGGTGATTTCCCACAATGACGGTGGTGAATGGGCTTTCCTCACTCCCCCCAAAGTTGATGTGAACGGCAAGTCATACAAGTGTTCTGGAGGCAACTGTCACCTCCATTTGGAAGGGTACACTAACCGTACCGACATGCGCGATACCTATGGCCTGACCCTGGCCACTGGGATGTTACTTGGTAGCGGCAATGTTGGTGAGTACTTAGATCCGTTTGACCCTGAGTTCGGTACGTTCATGCTGGTTGACGGCGGTGTCACTTGGAAGGAAGTGGCTAAAGGAACCATGCACTGGGAATTCGGTGACCATGGCCTGGTGGTGGTGTTGGTAGACAAGTACCGCCCCACCCAAGAGCTTCAATTTTCGGTGGACAACGGTGACTCCTGGAACCGCTACCAGTTCCTGGATACCCCCGTGCTTGTGGACGACTTGGCTACTTCTCAACGGGATACGCTGCTTAAGTTTGTCCTTTTCACCTACGGCTTGCAATCACGTACCGCGGAAGTGGTCACTATTGATTTCCAGGGTCTCTTCGACCACCAGTGTCAGGTGAACTTTGACCACCCTGACTCCGACGACTACGAGTACTGGACCCCTCCCTACTTTGGTGACGGGTGTATCTTTGGCCACCGGGCTCTGTACCTCCGTAAGGTCAAGGGACGCATGTGTTTCGTTGGTGAGGCTCCGTTGCTGGAAGGGTACAAGGTATTGACCAATTGTCTGTGCACTCGTCAAGACTACGAGTGTGACTATAACTATGTGCGTGATCCTGCCGATAACACGTGTAAGCTTGTGCCTGGTCAATCGCCCAAGGACCGCAAGGAACAGTTGTGCTCGATCGAAGGCGAATTCCAATACTTTAAGCCCACGGGTTACCGCAAGTTGCCGTTGCTGACGTGTGTTGGTGGTACTAAGTTTGACCAGACCAAGCCCGAGCCTTGTCCTGGCAAAGAACACGAGTTCCGCCAACACTATGGCTACAGTGTTCTGGGTTTCAAGGTGTTCTTTGTGTTTGGGGTCCCCGCCCTTATTTTCTTATTCACCACGTGGTTTGTCTATGACCGCGGTATTCGCCGTAACGGTGGCTTCTCGCAATTGGGTCAAATCCGTCTTGAAGATGAGATCCACTTGATTGAAGAAAACAACACCGATAAAGCGGTGAACGCCATCGTCAAGGCCGGTATCTACGCGGTGGCTGGGGTGTACGCGGCGGTGAGAACCATATACCGTGTCGACCGAGCATTGATTGAACGGGTGGTGTCGGTGTTCCGCGGGCGGTCCCAGGGCACGTTCGTCCTGGTCCCCGAGGAGGACGAGTTGTTTGGCGACTTCCACGACGAAGACGCCCGCGAGTACGACGAGTTTGAGATCCCCGACGACGACGAAGGCGATGTTGACGAGCGGTTGTTTGGCATCGACGACGGCGAAGAGGATATCAATAACGAGACCACTCGCTGATATAGATCATTTATTACAAAAATCGTTATTTGAGAGATGTGTAGCCATACTGGAAGCAATGACTGAACCATAGAGTCTTGGAACAATGGGATTCGGTACCTTTCCCAATACTTCTTTGATAATGCTTTTTCGACTCTTGTGCTTTTGGATTAGAGTCGATCAATCGTTGTCGCGCCACGTTTGGCTGGAGCTGCCAATTTCCAAGACTGATATAAACAATTTGCCACCCATGATGAGTTCGGATCATAGCATTTGCAATTACAGTATTCGTTTCCGGCACTGTTGTACCGAGTAATCACAGCCCCGCTTGTGTGTTTCAGAATGTCAGGTGGTACAGATACCACACCCACATCAACTAATTCGACTTAATGGATATACTTTGGAAACCGACAGACGCAATCTCCACTTACTCAAATTTAATGCCTATATATATGATGCTTCCAAGACGACTCGAGAGTTTGATAATGAGCTTGTGGAGTCCGATGGCGGCACTCGCTTCCCCCATACTTCTCTTATCAGAGTTTCTGGGCTGGCGCAAGTGTACGCAGCCAAACTCGAGGAAACGTACTTCAAAGCTTTGAAGCGAGAGTATCAAGTCGACATTGTCACAGATCACTCAAATCATTTGGAGATTTGTGAGATCCTCAAAAAGTAACACCAATACTCAGATTACTTGGAGCCAAAATTTATTGCCATTACGATTACGAAAACGTTCCCATGGCCAATGCCTACCACGGAGGAAACCCTTCACGATATTGCAACGAATGCATTGATCAATTCTGAATGCGATAATGAATTCGTTAGAGGACTTATGCGGGGAAGAATCATGCTGCTTTTGAGTATTCTTCCGACACTTTTTCTCACTACGAAAGAAGACATTGCTGCTTGGAGGGTACACCACTTGGCCGGCATGTACGAGCTGCTACCGTATATTCAGCCATCGAAGTTTGATCCCGCCTTTGGACAAACTCTTGTCGTTGGTGGAGTTATTCAGAAAAATCCCTTTAGATTTTCTGAAATTTTTCAGCTTTTGAAATCCATTGAAGGTTTTGATAGTACTGGGAATGCAACAGCAACGCTAGCTTTTAGTGAACCAGCCGAAGGCGACAATACAAAGTCAGCTTTACTTGAACAGATTGCTGTAGCTGACAATATCAGCTAGAAGTCAGCCAAAGTATACTTCGATGACAAGCTTGATGGCATTGTGGGTTCATTGAGTAAAGTTGACAAAGATTTTGCCACAAAAAAGCATCAGTTGAGAGACGAAATCAAAAGGGTAGCCTGCCAAAAGTTTGAAGAGTATTATGAAACTCCGTACGATGATCACGAGGAAACCATTGAAGCGGTCACCGACACGGTAGCACAAATCTACAAGATTTACAAAGGGGATTCTCTTGCTGAAGTTGACAAAGCATCCGAATTTTATGATGAAATACTGACCCATAGCCTTCAACGAGATTCTCTTTCATAAAATAAGGGCTACAGGACTGATGGCAATTGGGGCCACAAAAAGCTTTAGCCCGTGCGCAATCCTGAAACTGGTGTTGCTGAACGTGAAGAAAGAAAAGTGTCGTAGAGTGCAAGTGCCTTGGGGTTGGCTCACTGTTAAAGGCTCCGGGAAACTCAATCTGAATGAAGATCGTGGCCACAAAATTGACATCGATGTTTTGTACGTACCGGATAGCACAAAGGATTCGTATGTTGTACATGCAAATCGTCCCTTCGGAAGCCGGATTAAAATGCTGAAGGATTTCCCGACGATCATTTAGGCAACTGCCCCCATGGGTAAGCACTTAACGGCATTGTACACCAATTGATTGAGTCACGGAGACGTGTCCTTGGAAGTTGAGTCGTGGTGTTTTCCTTTCAAAATGTAAATCACCGTCAAGTTAGTAACGTGATACAACTTCGATTTGTCTCTTCGAATCACCGTTTCCACGCCAGGGGGTACGGTATACCAAAGAGTGGCGATGGTAGTGGTAACGTTGGTCTTGATTTTGTCATGGAGGTCATGTATACTCAAAATTGAGGCAGTAATTTCCTTCGCTGATTGGGTTTCACCAGAGTGATAGCACCGGAGCTGGTTGGAGCCAAAACTACCAACAACCCAGCGCAAATAAGCTTAGGAGGATTCTGAGATCGAATCATCTATCATCTCAATAGTACCGCTGATGTAACTAGAAACCTCATCAGCTGACAGTTGGTTCGTCTCCAAGTAGGCGTAGTTTCGATTTGGCATCAATTGGGGTATGGGAATCAGCCATTTTCATTCAAAAGCAGAGCTCAACGTGGGGCTCAGCAGAGCATACGACAGCATTTCGAGATGAGCAGATGACAAGTGGTGGTGAATTGCTGAGATAACCGTATGTACAAGAAGAACGTACACTACGATTGGCAGCGAGAAACTGCCTTTTGATCAGGTGAATTGCTGGATAAAGATAACGTGATCTCGTCGATTGAGTCGAGTCACAAGTCTGACCCCGAGTCCGCGAATACCAACAGTGCGGAGTCACAGTTTCAACGCCGAGTCACCTCTAAAAGCGAGCGGTTTTCTCAGTAACCCGCGAATTTGAGGTTTGGCTATTTCGGGTTACACACGACTTTTTTTCAAGTTTGAATCTCGCACTACCCCCCTTGAGCTTTACCTTGGTAATAAATCATTTAACACGCCTGTTTTGGCCTCAAAAAAATTCGGAGTTAAGCCAAGCTTATAGGAATCGAGCCTACCAAGGAATTTAGAAAAAATTATACATAAAATTTGCTTAGGCTGGGTCTATTCGGGGCAATATACAAGGCAAGAATGATAATATGCAGTATATTTACACACCACCAATTTTGTGGGGAACGAGACCAAATAAGATTTGATCAGCGTTACATGTAGTGGATTTGCTCTATTCTCTACAAGTTGATTCTCTCACTTCGTTATATTATTGTCATTATATACATGTTTAGTCGACTTCTTCGACCGAGGGACCTTCAGCTCCAGCGGAGCCAGCAGCGCCAGCGGAGGCTTCAGCACCAGGCATGCCTCCAGCAGCGCCACCGTAGACCTTAGACATGATGGGATTTGCCACCAGTTCTAATTCCTTTTGACGATCGGCGTATTCTTCTTTAGTAGCAGCTTGAGCACCGTCCAACCACGAGATGGTTTCGTCAATGGCCTTTTCAAGAGTCAGCTTGTCGCCAGCATCAATCTTGTCCTTCAAGTCACCGTTGATGGAATTCTTCAACGAGTAGGCGTAGGATTCAAGACCATTCTTGGCACCAACTCTAGCAGCTTCAGCTTCATCTTCTTCCTTGTACTTCTCAGCTTCAGCCACCATGCGTTCGATATCCTCTTGCGAGAGTCTGCCCTTGTCGTTGGTGATGGTAATCTTTTGAGTCTTACCAGTACCCTTTTCCAAGGCAGACACGTTCAAGATCCCGTTGGCGTCCAAATCGAAAGTGACTTCAATTTGAGGCACACCTCTAGGGGCAGGAGGAATACCCGACAATTCGAACTTACCAAGCAAGTTGTTGTCCTTGGTCTTGGTTCTTTCACCTTCAAACACTTGGATCAATACACCGGGTTGGTTGTCGGCGTAAGTGGAGAAGGTCTCCGTCTTCTTCGTGGGGATGGTGGAGTTTCTCGGGATCAAAGTGGTCATGATACCACCAGCAGTTTCAATACCGAGAGACAAAGGAGCCACATCCAATAACAACAAGTCTTGGGTCAGCGACGAGGTGTCACCAGTCAAGATGGCAGCTTGCACAGCGGCACCATAGGCCACAGCCTCATCGGGGTTGATCGACTTGTTGGGTTCCTTGCCGTTGAAGAAGTCAGAAACCAACTTTTGGATCTTAGGGATTCTGGTGGAACCACCAACAAGCACGATTTCGTTCACTTGCGACTTGTCAATCTTGGCATCCTTCAACACCTTTTCCACCGGGTCCATGGTAGCTCTGAACAAGTCACCACACAATTCTTCGAATCTGGCTCTGGTGATCGAGGTGTAGAAGTCGATGCCTTCGTACAACGAGTCAATCTCGATTGAAGTCTGGGCCGACGACGACAAGGTTCTCTTGGCGCGTTCACAGGCGGTTCTCAATCTTCTCAACGCTCTCTGGTTGCCGGTGATGTCCTTACCAGTCTTGCGCTTGAACTCTTGGATGAAATGGTTGACCAAGCGGTTGTCAAAGTCTTCACCACCCAAGTGAGTGTCACCAGCAGTGGCCTTAACTTCGAAGATACCGTCTTCAATAGCCAAAAGCGATACATCAAAGGTACCACCACCAAGGTCAAAGATCAACACGTTCTGTTCACCCTTGGTGTTGCCCTTCTTGTCCAAACCGTAGGCGATGGCAGCCGCCGTAGGTTCGTTGATGATTCTCAACACGTTAAGACCAGCAATGAGACCAGCATCCTTAGTGGCTTGTCTTTGCGAGTCATTAAAATAGGCAGGCACAGTGACCACAGCGTCAGTCACTTTAGAGCCGATGAAAGCTTCAGCAGTCTCCTTCATCTTCCCCAATACCATTGAGGAGATTTCTTCAGGAGAAAACACTTTAGTTTCACCCTTATACTCGACTTGGATAGCAGGCTTCCCCAGCTTGTCGACCACCTTAAACGGGAAGTGCTTCGTATCGTTTTGAACCTCAGGGTCATTAAACTTGCGACCAATTAACCGTTTAGCATCAAACACGGTGTTAGCCGGGTTCATCGCCGCCTGGTTCTTAGCAGCATCACCAATCAATCTTTCAGTATCGGTGAACGCCACAAACGAAGGGGTGGTTCTGTTCCCTTGGTCGTTGGCAATAATGTCACATCTGTCGTTGGCGAAGCGAGCCACACACGAGTAGGTCGTTCCCAAATCAATACCAACAGCTTTGCTCATGATTGTTTTGTAGTGTGAAGGAATGGCAAGTGGGAGGCAGGTGGTGGTTATATAGTGGCAGTCATGGAAGGTGATCGAAGGTCATGGAAATGGAACCTCATGGAAGGGCGGTCGAAGGTGACACTGATGGAAGGTGATGGAAGCTTATGGAATCCAATGGAAGTCAGGGGGCATCCACCATTGACTGTGGAAGCCTGGTATGTTTCAGGTAAGGGTAGTGGTAACGGCAGGTGACAGCGACGTGGGGCTCGCGATCTGGGACGATCGGCGGCGGCAGCAAACAATAGCGGCGGCAGGCGCTGCCGGCACCCAGCTGCCGACACTGGCTCCCGGCGGCCTCGGGCGAATGGCGTAAAGCTAGGTGGCAAAAGGCGCCAGGGGCGACGTCGCCAACGCAGGCACTTATTAATCTCCCTTACCCCTATACCTTGAAATATCCCCAGCGCCTTCGGCCTGGCTACGACGTTGACGGCGCCGTCCCAGATACGAGGTGGCGGCAGCACGCGGCACCGGCGCCGCCTTGAAACTGCAACCCGTCAGCCACGCCCAGCGCCATTCATCATCCCTTACTGATGACCCTCACATCTCTATCGAGGGGGCGCGAAGGGGCGCGCCCGGCGCTGCGAGCGAGTGCGCCGAGCGCTACAGGAGGCGCCGCCGCCGCCACCGCTATTTGCAGTTTACTAAAGTAGATTTACCATTTGCCGCCGCTAACCTTAGTATTCGTAAAGCCAGCTCTCGTATAGCCCTTTCCGCAAGTGTATCTCGACCGGCAGGTAGGGCGCCATTCCCCGGACACGACGCCCTGACAGATTTTGCCGGCGGCGGAGGTCGGCGCGGAATTGTTAAAAGTCTCAGACTTGCTGAGCAAACTCTCGCCGTCGCCCCCCGCGTGCGCGCGCGCCACAGCCGCCGGGCGATAACAAATAATACTAATGACAGAAGTCTCTTGGTAAGTGAAGCGCTCGGGTGGCTGTATTCCGGTTTACAACTTAGCTGAGGCCATAGGCCAATGGCCACGTATATGCTAGATACGACAACTCGCGGCAGGTGCCGGCGCCGGGTTTTAAGCAACAGTGTAGACGGTCGCACTATTAGGCAAGCCAGCCAGCCTCCCACTAGCAATAGAGTAAGCCCTCCATTCCCAGTGAAATACGGCCGAAATTGAGTGAATTTTTACATATACAAACCAAAAAGAACGTCTACTTTCCATTGGTCTTACTAATACTCCGTCAATCCCTTTGCAACACCCTCAATTGACGACCCCCGCCCCTGGGACCCACCTACCC